>NW_024582458.1:552149-569897 GCF_018398535.1 Haplochromis burtoni
TTTCTGTACAGCTTTTTTATTGCCCAGATTTTAGTTAGCCCCTGTTCAATTGACTGTTATATGTCAATAGAAACATGTCTCACAAATTAAAGTGTCTTGTAAAATATTTGTGTTTTTTTTCAAGAATTTTCTTCCCAAATCTATTACATGCCAACTGTAAATTGTTATTTCTGCTAAAACCTTAACTTAAATGTGTATATGGTGTTTATCTGTTTCTCTCTCTGTTTTAGATGCACACATCAATCTGGAATTCGGCTTAAAGCCAGAATTGCAGGAATGCAACACGTGTTGCAGAGGACTCTTTCACTGCCCTCTGTGCCCCACTTTCAGCCCTACTGTCAGGGCAAAGATTGAGGAGCATCTAAGTGTGCATATAAAAAATGCTTTGCCTTTCAAAGGTATGTTTGTATTAAATATACTTTATAGTTATAAATATGCACTTTTTTAAGCACTTCTGCAGTATCTTTGTTGACTTAAAAGTTGCTGTTGATATTGTACAGTTCAGTGCATTCATCTGCAACAAAAATAGTGTTTTTATAAAATATATTTTTATTTACTTTTCACACTTTTCTTGCATAACTTTTGTGATCCATACCATTTAACTTTCATTATTGAGGTTGGCTTGGATGTTTTTGTTAACATGTACAATCTGATTGTTAGACAAATTGATTGCATTCTATACAACTACATTTAAATTACATCTGTTTGTTTGTTTGTTTTTTTTCTCTTACAGATAAAATGATATGCCGGTGCAGGCTGCCTTGTAGGACAACAGGACACTTTCACCGCCCTGTCTGTAAGATTACAATCATACGGCGTGGGGATATGGCAAGGCATTTATTGTCTTGTCAGCATTCTTCAATGCCAAGTCAGCCACCATTATCAGGACTGCTCCCCGCTGAACTCTCCGAGGAGACCCGTATTCCTCCGGCAGTACTCTTCGAGGAGCCCCGTTTCCCCCCCAAGGTTTTGTCTTCGGTATCTGAACCATTTTCTGAGTCTTTGTTAGAACATTCATTGGCTCTACCCTCTGTGTTCAATAAAACTGCAGCTGATGGAAAGTCCATGAAAATGACATGCCCTCACTGTGGCCTTACTCTTCGTAGCTCTGGCAAGCTATTTGCACACTGGAGAGAGGAAGCCAAAGCTGTGCTTGAAGGACAACACGTGCCCATTTTCAGACTGAAAAAGCGCAAGTTCCAGGAAGTCAGTCAGGTCAGTATTCACTTTAAACAGTAGTGTAATTACATGGTTAGTGAAATTTGAATAACTGTTAAAAAACTGTTCTGCAACAGAGAAATAACTATGTTTTCATCCCCATTTGCCTGACACAGGAGCCAGCAGTTGTTGAAGATCTGCGTCCTGCTGTGCAGTGGGTTGTCCAAAATAAGGCACTTTTCCGTGGACATGTAACAATGCCCAAATATCTGTCCTTAAATCAAGGGGACCAGCAGAGGGTCTTAAGAGACATGTCAGAGGAAGAAGACACTGGAGCAAGGGACTTGTTCCTCTTTGTTTTTCAGTTTGCAGAGGACATGGAGCTCTTTTTGAAAGCATGTGCTGATGAGCAGGGGCTAAGGGTCAGTGCTATGTTTGACATGTAATGGACAAATGAAGGCACTGGCTGTTTGTTTGTTTGTTTAATATGTTGTTGTTTTTTTGTTTTGCGTTTTGCGTAGTACAAAATTCCAATTAAACTTATTTCAAAATGTTGTTCACTTTATTCTGTGTCCATACTTATAATAAAGGATTACAGTGTAACAGCATTAAATGTAAATGTAACAGCATTTTTTTTAAACTTGTAATTTCAAAATAAAAAGCTTATTGTTGATATTAACAGTAAAGAATTGTAATCAATAATATTTTTATACATTTTAAACATTAACACTCTGGGCTCTATCCTGGCCATTTGTGGACACTTCACTTATTCTTTTTTTTGACTACTGCACTGCAGTGGACCAAAAGAATGACACGGGTTTGATCTTAAGGATCTAATAGTTGTGTGTGTTGTGCATGACATTGCCACACAAATATGTATTTGCAAGATAGAGTAGAATAAATTATGACGCATGAAATATTACATAGGCTGCAGTGAATTTCTGTTGATACAGACTATTGAGCTTTGAGTTTCCCAGTCAAACTTAGCTTTGAAGCACCTGCTAAAAACACTTTTACTCTTGTACATTTCAAAACAAGACACCATAGCCAAAATATTAACAAAATATATATTATTAAAAAATTCAAAGCTGCAGCACATACAGCAACAAACACCGTTAGTAAATGTGTCCTGGAGTTTATGCAGGTGCAGAAAGTGCTGCTGCTGTAAGTCAGCCTAACAGCTTCCAGATCACTTATTTTTCTGGAAAGATGGTAGGAAGGGCATCACTGCTCATTTCTACAGTCTCCCAGATCTTGGAATACAATCCCTTTGTACCATGAAACCACTTCGCAGTACTAGGAGTCCACTAAAACCTATAAAGAGAGTGATCCTGGAAGAAATGGGGCACACACTAGTGACCTCAACAATTGCAAGACAGCCTTTTCCCCGATGCTCAGATGGGGGAAAAAAGGAAGTTTCATGAAAACATTAGGACTTTAGGTAATATATAACCTAACTGGCTATAAAGAGTAAAAAATTTAGATACAATTTTGATTTTGATGAAAAGGACTGGTGCTATTTTAAAGAGTCACGTCGGAAAAGTAGATAAATGTTTTAAGAAATATACATTTTATAGCATTTTGTGAACATACACAAAAAGTGGCCATTTTTGGCAACAAACAAGCTGAGAGAGAGTTTTATATTTTTGGCTCTCCTTGAACAAAAATAATAGTGCATAATAATCAATGTTGATGTTAATCAATTAGATGTCCCAGACTCTACTATTAATAATACAGCAGCCCCTCGTTTATCCCTGTGTATAAATACACAAATAATACACATAGGCTTTCAATTGTGTAATTTAAGTGATCTAGGTAGCTGTTTTGGAAGTTCAGTTAACGCTGGAAATGTGTTTTGGAGTTTGTATACGTGCTTTGTCTCTAGGGGCCACCGTATATATTTATATATAAACATATATAAATAAAACCATGTTTTTTTTTTACATTAGTAATTCCTTTTGTGCAAAATTTTATATTATTGTTAATAATTAATTAATTAATTAAAGCAGCAAAACAACCTGAAGAGCCAGTTGGGAGCCGAAAGAGCCGGATCTCTAAAAAGAGCCGGAGATCCCATCACTACTAATGAGTTATAATTACACCGCAAAATTAAACCACTCCGTCTTTTGCATTTAATTGGTTAATTTTCAAGCTTATTATCAGCCTGTCATCACCTTTGTCTGATTTTTGCTGACACCACATTTATTTAACAATGACTTATCAACACTGGAGAATTTTACATATTGACTGCAAAAACAAACTTCGAGCAGTATCAACAAATTCCAGCAGAGTGTTTATGTGACACATACATCCATTCAGCCTGGAGGTAAATCATTAGAGTAAAAGTGTGAGTAGCTGTTACACCGACAACTCCAGGGCAGCAAATTCACTCAGAGATAAAACAAACACCTGTCAGCCCCTGATGAGCCCGATGTCTGCAATCAAACAGGCACATTAATATTGTTTATGGGTCTGTTCATGAAAAAAAAAAGCGATGCACAATAAAATACACACTCAGAAAAGCAAAACAAGGGCAGACATCTAACCAAAGATCTGCACATGTACTATGTAAAAGCTCAGATGGTGAAGAGATCCAGCTGTGCAGCAAAGGACAGCAAAGAGGAGGAGACATGACACAGCTGGAGCTCAGCATTTAAAGTAAGGTCTGACTGCACTAATGTACTGTACTATCACAGTGCAAGCCCAGCGTTCAGGCCTTAGAGAGAGTCTGTATGTGTGTGTATTCATAAATATACATAGCCATCACATGGTGGACAATGCAGAATGAGTGACTGTAAATTATACAGGTGTTATGTATTATCAAAGCTGAACAAATCCCCACCATTCAGTTACAAATGAAAAATAAATCCAGTCTAACTGAACTGATACCTGTAACCATAAGCATGATTTTCTTTTTTTAGCTCGTTTCACATTTGAAATAAACATCATCAGACATCTCTGGTGTCTGATGGACACATAACCCTGGTGACCCCCTGGGATTTAAGCCATCATTGGTGACAACCCCAAGCCTAACCCTAAGTTTTTGATGTGTTTCAGGTAGGATGATTATTTTCCTTGTTCCCTGATTGCCAACACTTGGAAAAACAAGTTTTGAGAAACAAAACTGGCATGTTCGGATTGCATGGGGTTAGCATCAGGGTCATCACACATGATTACTTAAACCTCAGAGGGCTAACAGAAGTTGACAAGGCATCAGCACACAGTTTTGAAAGAGTAACTCGAGAGTAACTTGTTTTGTTTTTTACCTGTAGTCCTCGACTGTCTGAAATGTACACCTTAAGGAAACATCCAGAATAACAACTAAATGATTCTGTTTGACTATTCAAAAAAATAGGAGACGGCATAGAAAAAACACAAAAGCCTCATTTAATGCACAAAGAGCAGCAGACTAGTAACCCCAAGTGTTTACATGCTAAGTAAAGTTTATATGCTCGGCTAAATCTTCATTATATTTCTGATGAACTGCTGGAGTTACACAATATCTATTAGAATGAGTGTATTTATTAATATAAACTCCGCCGTATCACCTATAATTTGGCCAATCACTCTTCGTGCCAACACTGAACACACAGAGTAAGTATAGCATGCTGGTGCAACGCTAGACTGAGCTTTCTCTGAGCAGCCAGCCCTGACAGACAGGAAAACACCCCCATGAGATCAGTTACAGAGCTAATATGTACCTGTCAAGGACCCTAATTACTTGCTCACACACATACACACACATTACAGCTGTCAGGGCTTGCAGTTAGCCCAACAAATCACCAGTTGTAAGACTAGCAGTGTCCAGGGACTGCGGCTAACTGGTAGCAGCCATGGCCTGCAGCAATACAGCAATGACACTAGGCTATGCCGGCCTTGTCTTTGACCCAGTTAGCAACCATGATGTGATGGGAGCCGGCTGGGTCAGGCTTAGAGTCTTTACTCTTTCAGTCTCCAAACACCAGAGATTAAAGCTGACTCAGACATGCATTCCTATTGCAGTGCAGGCCAGCAACACCTCTGTTTGGGCCAGCACTGGGAAACACACGCAGGCTTTAGTTTCACCAAAAAAATCTTAACTTCCTGCATCAGAGTGAAGTTATGATCGTTTGTCATTTCAAAAGCTTTAATTTATGGGAAATTCCAGTTCTGATTAGCTATTTGAGTCATGATATAGTGTGTGTCTTTTATCTAGCCCGTTTATTCTTCAGCCCATTATTCATTTATTATTATTATTAAGTCATTTCTTAAACTGTTATGAACGGTGTGGTGGTATGTTCAAAAGTACAATTATTTTGTCTGAAAAAAATTAACTTGTTCATTTTAATCTTATTTTAGCAGACATGTGAGAGAGTGCATTAGAAGTGATAGTGTTACATAAATCATATCAAATCCACACCGACTAAGGCATTTGCACTGTTGCCTCACAGGGGCCTGGGTTACAAACTCTAGATGTGTGCACAAGTGTTTTTGTGCGTGCTCCATGATAGAATAGCGTTCTGTCCACCGCAAAAAATAAAGTCTGCTTCAAGTCAAAGCACCTTAAACTGGAACAGGACGCTCGTTGTGTTTAGACCAAACACAACAAGGGTCCTGTTCTAGTTCTTTTCCAGTCTCTATATAAAAGAAAAGTCGTTTCACACCTCCACACTAATGGAGACAATAGCCTAGCCCTCCATTTCTAATTGTCAGGGGTGTCAGGAAAGTCCCACTCTGTCCTTTCAAAACAATGTGAGGTCGAGGTCGTCACCTGTGATAACCTTGGACCCAACTGTAATCCTATGTTTTAGCAAAAAGCTAAATAATTACTCTGGAATAAAAGGAATCAATAATTGCAATAATGCAAAGCCATAATGTCAAAATATATGACAGTTCATATTCCTATCTGGAATCTAGTGATCTGCGATACCACTGATTATATAAATACAATTTAATTGAACTGATATTAACATATAATATCAGTTGCCCTGATGTGATCAGGGCATTGGCATAATGGTACATTATAAAATCTGTTTACATGTCATAAGGCTGTTGTTGCATTATATACCTTAGATTTGGCAGTTTTCTTGACTTTAAACACACAAAAGCCTTCATGTCCACATCTGATGGGTCTCAACGAACAACAAAAAGACGAATCTCCTGCTGCTACACTGGAACACAAAGTTCTGTAATTATGTAATAATGTGTCATCATAGAAGACATTAAACTACTTTACATCTAAAGGACTTTTGCTTTTACGAGTCACAGTAGTGTTTAGTGCAACTACAAGGTGGAACGTGCAAGTATATTATTACAGTGCGTTATTACATACCAAGTAGCATGTTGCTATGCTTTGTTCATCTGCAGTGCTGTGATATGTAATATAGATAAACTGAAGTACACGATTGAAAAAAGATAAATGTTACAGTAGAATATAGATGTTAAGTAAAATAAATAATGCATAGTGTCTGTGCAGGGATAGAGATACAAACCATGAGTCCCACAGGCCTGAATGGGAACTTGAAGCCGTTTATAATTCTGACCTTGTTTTGTGCAGACAAAATGTTGGGGAAGTTGAGCATCGGTAGCTCCTAAAATATATTGACCATTCATTGTGCTCAAATAGATCAAAGCCTCCTCTACATCCTATCACGCTGTTGATCTTTTCTCAAGTCGTTCAGCTTTTTTTCTTTTTTCTTCAAAAGATGGAAATCAACAAGAAATTAACCCTGTAAGACCCAACACATCCAGAAATAGCCAGAAAATTCAGATTTTTTGGGAACTGAGAAGTTTATTAAACCGTATAACAAAATCCACATTTTTTTGCTATATCATGTTGTGTATGTTATATTTTTATTATATATTTATTATATATTTTTATATCGCAATTGATACACTGGGCATTTTTGGCAGCTTTTTGTTAACAACAATGTTAATTTTAGACAAAAAAGAGTTTTGTCCATAACATTTTGAAATTATGGCAAGTACTGATCATTGTGATGAGATGGAGGTCTCAGAAACTCATGTATCAAATATGATACAAATGGCATTATAGCATTAAATTCATAAAATCATATCTTTTAGTAGCCACGTTGAGTCAAAAACATATTGTTATATAAGAGTGCAAGAAGTTCACTTATGTGACTAACATGTAATACACAGGTGATTTTTTTATTTTCATCTGTGTGCTTTTTCCTTCAAGATTTGAAATTTAAGCTCCTCCTGGGGTTGACTGAAAGTTTCCTTTGGAGAGGTCAGAAGTTAGATCAGACTGTTCATACAGGATGCAGGAGTACAGGGAGGGTTTTCTGATCTGTCAAGTCTTGTCCATGGGGGGTGAGCTGCTAATGTTGCACAACAGAGTACCAGCATGTGGAACCACTGAGAGAGATTACTGCATTTACTTTACTCCTACACACTGAGCAGTTTCATTCCAAAGTGAGAAATTTGACAAGTGAAACTAACACCTTTGACGAGGGTTTGTGTTGAGAGCAGTTTCACAAATTTTATCGAAATTACAATTAAAAATGACCATTTGCTTTGTGCATGCTGAACATTTGGAGGCGCAGACACTTTTCAAATTTCAGATGCTTTGAAGGACAAAGAGAAATAGAAGCAGAAAATGCATACAGTTATAATCAACATGAAAGCATGAATATCATGCTGCAATTTAATTGATTTATTTGTAAAAGTAAATCAGGTTTCGCTTGTTTGAAGTTTGCAGGCTATTCATAGTCTGTTATATTAATTTTTAATCTTTAATTGTTATGCTAGAATGCCAGCAGTCTACAATATAGGAGTGGATTTGGGGAACTAGCTACTATGGTAAGACATGCCACCCAATTCATGCTTATGAACCTTGCGCGATGCTTTACAGCATTATATTTCCGTTAAGTTTTTAAGTCTTACTCCGTCCTACCTCTCTAAGCTGCTGCAGTCACTCAAATCAGCTGATCAGCAGCTTCTGGATGTGCCGAGAACACAGCTGAGGCATGGCTTCTGCTTTTGTCGATGACACTCCCAAATTGTTGAACTTGTTGCTGTGGCACATTAGATAGGCCAGAAGACCCAATTCTTCTGCTTGGCTTTGGTTTCAGTGTGAGATGTTGGTTTTATTTTGCTTTTATTGTTTTCACTCTTGTCTTTATTGATGATTCATATTTTTATTCATCTTTAAAATTGGATTTTAATTTCATTTTATTCTCATGTTTTTATGTCTCCGTCCACCTATTTGGTCAGTGGTTGCTTTTCTTAAAGTATAGCTGGCTTAGTGATTCTCCAGAAATCATGAACCATCACACAGACAGAAAAATTGAAAACAAAAGTGAAAACATTCACCTGACTCAATAAGAACGCATCGCATGTGCAATGTAAAGGTTGGCACCAAATCGTGTCTTTGTCATTTTAAAGAACAACTTGTCATTTTGCCAAAAAGCCTAATGCTTCATAATTGTCATCCTGCATTTTAAAAATACATTGAGAAACAGAAAACAGAGAAGACGTAATGCCAAAACCCCAACCCTCTTCTGAAGGCCAAATATTGTTTTTCTCCTCGTGTTACTAAAGTACTTTTTCATTTCTCATTATAAGTTTTACTATAGGTTTAATTTGCTTTTATAGCTGTCATAACCTTGACAGCCGTTTCAGGCAGAAGCTGAATAGGAAGCAGCTGGAACCATTAACAGACTTCCCTCCCTTCTTTGTGCCGTACACATTCCATCTCATTCCAGGAGTTTGTCAGTATGGCCCTTTACCTGATGTCATTAGAGTTAATAAGGCTGAACCTTGTCCATGTGGACGATGGACTTAACATAGAAGATTGAATCCCTAGTGTTGTGTAACACACTCACACATACTATACAGCAAACAGGATGAGGAAGATGCCACCTTGTAGACATAGAAATAAAGACTTTTGCACAGAGGCAAAGTCTATACCCTAAAAATGCATTCAAAAAGGGTGCTTCTGTGACCTTGCTGGAAAAAAGGGCAATTGTGACAGATTATACACATTATAATGAATCTAATTAACCCCATTCAGTTGGAAACAGATAGCAGATTGACTACATTCAATTCAATTCAATTTTATTTATATAGTGCCAAATCACAACAACAGTCGCCTCAAGGTGAAACATGTACTCAACTTAGATAAGAAATCGTAAGGGAAGAAAAGTACTAGAAGAAAAGGGCAGATGTGCATTTATATGGCCTCCATACATTTTACAGTTATCCAATTATCCACTATCCATGTTGAAGTTATTGTCCAAAAAATAAGCTCATATTGAGAGGGTCAAGTAGGAAAAGCTCACTAACTTTCCATGGAATGATACAGACAGACACACACACATGTGCGAAGTCACAGCGGCCACATCCTCACATCCTCACATCCACATCTTTCATATCTAATCAATGAGATGGTTGATCAACAGAGTACCTACAGAGTAAAGAAGAAACAACCATGTTTTTATAATAAGCCAAACTGAAAACCTGAGTCTTTAAGTAGTTATAAATGGATGAGGAAAAATGGTAAAAACTCTGTATGTTCACATTATCGCACTTCCCGCCTTCTCTCTCCCTCTTTTCCCAATTCCCTTCATCTCATCCACTCATACCTAATGTTTCTCCTCCTCCTCTTCGCCTCCCTCCTTTCCTCCCACTGAGACTATGTCCCCTACATGTCTAAGCCTGTGCTCACTGGTGTTTGATGTCAGTTAATTTGCTCCTGTGTTGACAGGTGGATGGCTGCTCAGCACAGCATCTGTGTGTGTGTGTGTGTGTGTGTGTGTGTGTGTGTGTGTGTGTGTGTGTGTTTATGCATGCGTTTTCATGTGTGTACTTGTATGTCCATTCAGGTATGAATCCAAGAGAGAGCAGAGCAAACCTGAGTAGTAGCATGCATGAACTGATATGTACTTATGTGCTAAACATATTAACATATTAATCTGCACAAACAGTATATTTTAATAATAATGGGTGTGTGTGTGTGTGTGTGTGTGTGTGTGTGTGTGTGTGTGTGTGTGTGTGTGTGTGTGTGCCCGTTCCCAAGCTGCTCACTGTGGTGTAATTGCTGCGTCTGAATTTGGTGCCCTGGATTATGGCAATTTACTCCCCCGGGAGTGCCGAGCACTGTGGGAAAACCGTAAGCCAGAGCGTGTCTGTGTAGATGTGTGTCTGTGTGTGCGTACTAGTGTGTGTTTTAGCTCTGTGGGAAAAGTGTATTTGCTCAGGACAAGGACACAATACAGGCTTTTCTCTACCATGCACAGTATCCCTTAGCATGCAGAAGTCTGTTTTAGTAGACCTGGCACACTTACGTAGTGTGCGCCTGGGTGTGTTGCATGTAACACACTGTAGGTGCAGCAAGTTAGAATGAGGCAATCCTCAGTGTTTTCGCAGGGGTAGGTGTGAAAAACACTGACATCCACCTGCTCCTAGCTTCTTGTTATTCATTTATACCCCCATCATCATCATCATCATCATCATCATCATGCTCAGTCAGGCAATTGAAATGATTTATTAGTTAGAAGCTATAGTGTGAGAGGTCTAGACTCTGAGGTCATTACTTTGTAATGAGGAGTGAGGAATAAATACCTCCTGCAGGTGGATGCTGGATGTTGTTGACCCAGTGGATGTCACAGAAAAAAACAAAAGAAAACAGTTGTATCCATGTTATGTACAGCAGCATATGAAAGCAAGGGTGATTTTTAGTAACCGTGTAAACAACGGAGTAGGTATATTTTTCATTTTTCTATGAGTGGTGAAAACTGCTCCACAGCCGCTCTGCGTTTCTCCGTAACAGCTTCAAATGGTTGGGAAGCTTCTGCTGCTGTCTGTATATAAAAACATCCTAGTACAGACTGTATTTGAATGTATTTGAGTAATAACAACACTTATAAATCTGATTTTTTTAAAAGTTATATTTCTATATTAGTTTTTACCTGTGATGCACCTCAGATGCTCTGGCCAGTGTTTAACTGCATTGAGTGCAGTCTGTCAGATGATTGTTTACCTCAGCTGTCAAAATGCCGGATATGGAGCATCCACGTTTATTTACTCTGGAGGAGGCTGTAAAACTCTGCGAAAGGATTGTTGAGTTACTGAAGCTCATATCAGACCGAGTGAGGTGAGTTGTTGTCAGGATACCCTGAACTTTCCTGTTGGTAAGTGCTGCTGTGTTTCACTGTATTAGCTGGTGTTTCTGAAGCTTAAAATTAAACTGAATTAGTGAATAAACTCACACAATGGGAGAATATAATCAAGATCATCAGTCCAACCACAATGTTAGCTTACAATCAGCTGCTGGTGTTTTATAACTACGACAAATATAGGTATAGTGCAACTATCAGTACAGCATGATGATAATGGGAATAAATAATCACATTTATGCACTTATGTTAGAGCCCTGACTTCAATTCAAAAGATGAGGCTTCAGGTCAGAGTCGGGATGGAGTAGCGAGAAGTGAGAGCAGTGTTAGAAGTGACAGATGATGAAGAGCAGGTGAGAGGAGGAAAATTAGATCATTAGAAAGAGATGATGAAAATATAAAAGTACAGTTTTCAAATATTCATATATAGACGGAAGGAGCCATTTGCCATCTTTAAAATTAAAACTAACTCAAATTCTCACTTTCTCGGGAATTCTCAGGAATCTGGAACACACATCTCTAAAATAATTATAATTATTATACAGAGGATAAACTAAACACCCAGTTTATCTATGACCAATGTTGAACTGCATCCATTAGCCTTTGCCTAGTTTCAAATATTTTCCTTGTCTAGAATGTTTCTAGACTGATGTTAAATTAGGCACAAGGAACATCATTAACAGTCACGACACTGGATTTTTTCATTCTGTAGCACATCACTAAATTTATTATCTACATTCTAAATGTATCTCGGTTGCATGTGTTACAAGAGTTACACGCTTTTTTCTGCACAATTAAAGGATTTAAAAAGTCAAACATGCAAACATGAACTACAATTGTATGGAGAGGAGAAAAACAGTTTGCTGAAAACAGTTTGCTACTAAGAAGTGGTGCAGATTGCACTTTACCATTTAATAATAATAATAATAATAATAATAATAATGGATTGCATTTATATAGCACTTTTCAAGACCCTCAAAGCGCTTTACAATTCCACTATTCATTCACTCTCACATTCACACACTGGTGGAGGCAGCTACAGTTGTAGCCACAGCTGCCCTGGGGCAGACTGACAGAGGCGAGGCTGCCATATCGCGCCATCGGCCCCTCTGGCCAACACCAGTAGGCGGTAGGTGAAGTCTCTTGCCCAAGGACACAACGACCGAGACTGTCCGACCCGCTTATGGTTTATCTTGTTATATTGTAACTGTGTGACAGTGCATCTCAGGCCACGGTGCAAAATAAAGCAAAGATAATGTAAAAAATTATTTTCCACATGGTTAAAATGTCTAAGTGTCAACCTAAGTGTGTCAAAAGTAATAAGAAATGTACAATACCTTTTTTGAGCAACACCAGTGTCAACACCAGCAGGGATTACTAACTGGTAAACAGCAGCATGTATCTGGGTTGATCTGCATCATTCAGATGTTGCTAAATTCTGAATACAAAATTGCAAATGATGGCAAAAATGTGTTATAGTGTTTCCATCTGCTTATTTGCTATGCAATGAGATAAACTGACACAAATTCATACCAGGTGTTGCAAACAGAAGCCAATACATGTTCATGTTTGTTAAATTAAATGAAAAAATTCACTTTAACTTTCATCACAATAAATTGTGAGCTGACGTTCTGACAGTGAAACGTCAGCTTATTGATTCTATTTTGGAGGCAGCTGGAGCTGTACGGTCCAACTTCTATGTTTTAGGAACAAAGACAGAGCTCGCAGATTTGTTAGTGAAATCATGAGGTTTTTGTGTTAAGTTTGAAAATATGTTACTGTAACCAGCTCTCCGTGTTAGCAATTATTCATCTATATTCACGTAAGTAATGCAAAGCAAAGTTTGTTTTGCACTTGGTGTTTGGAACTACTGGTCTTCCATTTGACACTGTGTATAGTTTGTTTTTACCCATCAGTGTAACTTTGTGCTGAACATTGGGGGGTGTCAAGATCTCTGTCTAAATAAATAAATACATTTGGGTAAATTCCCAGATGATTAAACATGCAACTATTTTGCTGGTAATAACTGAAATGAGTAAAGAAAATCAACAGCCTATTTATGCAAGATAATTCATAATTTTATTGGGGGGGTTATGTTGGTTGGGTCTGATTAATGGGGGGGTCATAACCCCCCTAACCCCCCTGGAAATTATGCCCCTGGTTTTACCTAACCTAACTTAGAAGACAGTGCAACGTGTTTCCAGATTAACGATGAGAAATGAGCAAATCAGTCTTCTCCATTAGTTATCTCTGTTCCAAAGAACAATACATTGTTTCAAAGGGTAAAATGTGTCCGAGGCATACCTCATAAAATCTGGGTCCTATTGGCTGTTTAAGCAGGTTACCTGGCTACAGACACGGGAATCTTATGATACAATGGCAGTGTACGGATGTGTGAGAACTACAGTTGGCTTAACGAGGGAAAGGTTTTTCTCAATAGTCTTTAAAGTCCACTCTACAACAGACTTTTATGACCATGTCGTGTGGACAGAGCTATTGACCTTTATGTTCACTTGAAATTTATAGTGCAACGAAAAGGGACAGCTGGGCTTGACACTGCACTCACACAACACCAAAAAGACAACACGGGTTCATTCACAAAAAAATCCCATTCAGAAATCACCCCTTATATAGCGAATGGGGAACGATCCGGCCATACAGGAATTTACCCATGTCAGTCTTGATTGAAAACAAAAACAAACAAACAAACCCATATCAAATATGTATGCTGAAAATTAAGTGCAACACTTACCATCACCATTACAAAATACTGTAGTATTCAAAGAAAAGATAAGTCTTTCCTTCATAGAAATGTAACTAAATTTGGAAGCATTGTCCTCTAAGTGGATGCTCTAAACAAACATGCTCTAAACCATCCGTTGGTTTTGGGCTCTGCATGGTGAAGCTTCAGTGCTAGCTTTTTGGTCACTTAAGGTGTTTATAGCTTTTAATCAGTCTTTTCATTAGCAAAGTGCAGCTAATATCAATAATGATGCTGAGGCTACTTAAAGTTTGCCCTACCAATCAGTGTCTGCATTATTTTTGCAGCAGGCACTGTGAACCATCAAAGAGAAAAAATCTACAATATCTGATTCTTTTTACAACAAAACAGACTAAGTGTGCTAATTTTGATAGTTTAGTTAACATACAGTTAACATACTTTACCTAACATACCTTGGACACCTCATTAGAATAAATTTTGAAGCATAAGAAGAATAACAATAGAAAATAAAAAAAATAGAGTATTTTAAAACACATTTTTTTGCTTTCTCATTTTAGAGACACCTTCAGCTTTTGCTATGACCGCTTGAGTAGCCTCCCTAAAAAAGGATAGAGATCAGTGAGCTCGGCTTTGTCTTAACTTAATGCTGGCACCTGAATGTCATTCCAAAACAGTTAAATTGTTTCACATTAAATCCGTGTAGTTGTTTGAGGTATTTTCTCCTGCTGTAAACAACATGTATTTTCCTGCATCTTTACCAAAACCTAATTGCTCAGTATTGCTGAGGGCAATAATACAGTCTATTAGCTTTCACCAAGCTGTACAGTAAAAGAAGGTTTGAGAGGACACGTTAGCCGGACTGCTTCTCTGACTTGGTGGTATGTTTGGTTCCTCTTGGTTAAATGAGTCAGTCTGCCTTGTGGTGTTTCTTCTAGTCTGAGAACGTCTCAGTTTCCTGGCAATTCCTCGTCGTTGATCTTTCTTCTCTGACCTGCTGATCTCAGCCTGAGATTCCTGCTGGGTCTGAATCATCACTACCTGTGCAAGCCAATCATAATCTGTGTGTTTGTGTGTCCTTGAAGGCCAGGCCACATGTGTGTGCCCACGCTGGGTAGTCGAAGCCTGCGGTGCCTGATCCTAATGGATTTGTTTTAAAGGACCTTGACAAACACAGGAGGATAAAAGCTGCTGCTGCCGTGTGAGCACAAGTCTGAATGGTTCCCAAATCTCCCTGGACTCCGAAGGGTAAGCATTTGTGTTTGAAGCATGCATTTGCTTGTGTGTGTGTGTTTTTCCCAAGTCTCAGCAATCATATGTCTTATTGCTGTGTTGTTACATCCTTTGGTGGCCAGGTAAACACTCATACAAACACACAACACCACAAAGCATTCAAATCCTAATGTCAGCAGCTGCCACCCATGAATAATGAGGGTTTCAGAGGCATTGATGAGACAACTGCAACACATGCTATGGACTTCCTCTTTAGCTGTTGCCATGAATTGGTGAAATCCAGAGAAGTACCGCACTGCAGATTGACGAGCTGGTTAACTTTTGTGATTCTTTTTGTTTTTAATTTTTTAATTTTTAATTTTGTATATCACCAATTCGCCTCAAGGAGCTTCAGATTGCAAAATACTCTACATGCTCTACATGTAACAGAGAGAAAACCCCAACTATGACTCTCCAACAAGCTGAAGATGCATTTTTCTTGTTATTTATTTTGGACTTCAGGGCCACGATACGTATTTAAGAAACTGAGAACAGTGCAAAAATATTTCACAAATATCTGTCATGTCAAAATCTCATGCCTCACACCTGAGCCACAGACGTCACATCCCAGTGGCCCGAAAGACTACAGACTGCTGGTACTGGATTACACTCCTTCGAGAGATGTTTTTTGACTTCTCTAATGCTTTTGACACCATCAGATTGGCTCTACTGATACCATGACACCAATGCAGGTGGATGCCTTCCCGACCTGGATAGTTTACTAACTGACTGGGAGACCAGAGTACGTGCGCCTGCAGCACTGTGTGTGAGCACACCTACTGTGGTTTGTCAGCAACACTGAAGTCCTGCAGGGGACATCGTCCTCTTTCCCTTTGACTTCACCCTCTACGCAGACCTCTCACATACTGCACAGATACCTGCCAGAACTTTTCTGATGGCTCTGCAGTAGTGAGAAAGATGCAAGAGGGTGATGACAAAGAGCGCTGCCTGTACTGTGGGCACCTTGTAGTGAACAAAATCTACAGTTTAATGTGACTAAGACTAAGAAACTAGTCATGGACATAAGGAGGAATAAAACACTGATGAACCCTGCTTTTGGACATGAGGTTTGTGACAATGAATGATTACAATAACCTCGTTGTTCACGGTGACAAAACCCAACAACATAGAAAGGAAGGACCAGAGCCGTCTGTCTTTTCTGAGACGACTTCTTTAATATCAGCTGGATGATGCTCAAGATGTTTTATTGAGTCTGGTGGCTGATGCCAACTTCTATGCTTTCGGGTGCAGGAATGGCAGAGAAGCAGATACCAACAGACTGGAGGAGCTCATCCACAAGGCCAGTAATGTTGTGGATGTAGAGTTTGAGTGCCTGACAGACGCCGTCCAAGTTTCACACAGTACTGGACAATCTTACTCCCCACAAAGTTCTGGACAGTCACACGAACACGTTCAGCAAAAGACTCAGTCCATCAGAGAAGAAGAAATCATTGCTATCCATGGCCATCACTTTTACATATCTTACATAGCATTGTTTAACTTTGGAGTATTTATTTTCTGATATGACATATGCAGCTTGAATGGAGCGCCTGCTTGAATGCTTTTAAACAAGCATTGTAATTCTAATTCTGATAGTTTGAACACATCATGACTGGTGCAAAATAATGAAATAGCAATCTTGCTATTGCGTGATCACAACCTTTAAAATACTAGTCAGAGACAACAAGCATGCAATTGTGGGCATAGTGAAGCTTTAAACAAAGCACCAACATGTTTGACAGATGTGCAGATGAAACAGTATTTACGATCACAAGCTACTCGTTTTTTTCTCCACATTTCTCTGTTTCCATCACCTTAACAGCTTTTGATTTTTGTTTAATCAGGTTATATGACTTGTCTCCATAACTCTGCCTGTTTCCTCTTGTCTGAACTGTAGCGCATTCTTTCTGTTTCTGGTGGTATGTGTCCACAGTATCTGTCAGTTCCACACTTTAATTCTCTATGTAACCAGCTGTGCAGCCTATGCACTCGAGAGGTGGGATGTTGAGTCGCCTGCTCCTCATTAACACATAAGTCTTAATTCTCTGTGTCTGGACTCATAACATGTGGGTAACTAGCCACAGTCGAACGAAAATAAAGACAGATTCCAAAACCTTTTTTTTCACATCAATGTTTTCACAAATGCATTTGGATGATTTGTTTTTATAGTACATGAGAAAGTATGCCAGCAAGCCACCGTGTTACTTTAAGCTTTAAATTCAGAAGTGGACAGCCCACCTAAGCCACGCTTCAGATTGTGTTTGGTTCCGTGTCTGCATGGTTGTAGCAGAGTGAGAGAACAAAGCAGCAACCTCTGGGGTTTAAAAACGAAGCCAAAATGGTAGCACCCAAATCAGCCTCCTGAGGCATTTTGTGCTGAATTCTGTCCACAGCTTTATTGTCTTGTTTCAAACATTACTGTGTCTGATGTGGGCCTGTCTGATCATCACTGTGTTTTCTTTGAAAGTAAAATCTCAG
>NW_024582458.1:575055-593353 GCF_018398535.1 Haplochromis burtoni
AACAGTGTGCTTTGAGGTAGGAGCCAAAAAGGGTGTAGTTTGTGGGTGTGATCACCCGTGTGTACACCTGTGAGCATGGACGCGCTTGTTTTTTTTTTTAAAAGGTTCCTTCATGTAATGATCTGCTAGAGGGTGTGGGGGGGCCACAGCCCCGTCCTCCAGGGCATGAAGCAGGTATGGAGGAGATCAAAACTCCAGACATCCAGAGGCCCCCAGAACACAAGAGACCAAGGAAGACCAACAGAGGGGCAGCCGCGCCACTGTCCCAGAAAGAGCTGAGGAGAGTCCCAGATGAGGGCTCACTCAGCAGCCGCGGAGCAGAAGCCAGGGGGAGTTGCAGTGACGCGCCCGTGAGCTCCGCCGGCAGCCGTGCGCCTGAGTGACCGAGCCCCAGGCCGAGAGGCCGGGGGCACCCCACCTCCGAAGTGGCCCGAGCGAGCCCCAGGCTCCAGGCCCCGATAAGCGGCCGCCAAGGAGTGAGCCGGTGTGTACCTGGACGCCCATCCCCGGACACAAAGAACCACCAACGCACCGATGTCTGAGGGGGTCCGCCACTGGCAGGGGAAGTGGTGGTGGGGGAGATAGGCCTCCAAACCTTGGAGGGCCTGAGATGTCCCCAGAGAGGTGGCGCCTGACACCCAACCTGACATATAGACACAGACATACAGGCACACACAGATCACAAACATCCATTCCCACCCTCATGCTCTCATATGCACTTACTCCACACTCAACCAACGTGGAGACAGACATAAAGAGACGCTGTACACACGATCACACTCCCCAAGCGTACTCTACAAACCGGGTCTAGGTGCCCCCGCCCCTGGAGGGGGGAACTGCACCCAGACCCAGGTGGTGTTTCCCTTTTCCCTGCGGTGGGGGGAGGCAGACCGCCCCGACTCCGCAGCAGCAGGGAGGCCCCACACTCCAGACCGCAGTCGGACGGCCAACTCCTCCTCCTAGCCCCCCTGCTCCAGCAGGTCGCAGAGAATGGGGGTGAGAGAAGACTCCAAACCTCCCTCCACCCGCTCATTGTAGTGTTGATGCATGTGTGTTCTAAGGTGCATTTAAAACCCAGGAGGGCATGGAGCTACCTGCCAGAGAGCAGCAGGTAAGCGCATGGTCCCTCCTGCTAGCCCTCAATGTCTACGTGTATTTAAAATTGAGAGGTGGGCAACGATGCCAGGGGTGGGGTGTACACCCTGATGGTACTTTGGACTCCGTGTATCGTGCCCACCCCCAAGATCCTATATGTATGTGTAATGAGAGTGTGAGTAATGTGAATGTCTAAGTTGTGGGATAAAATTGAGGCAGAGGCAGCCAGAAGGGGACAGGGGGGGGGGTAGCCTCCTCTGCACCCTGGTGACATACCCCTACTCCAAGGCCCTGCATGTGTGGGTGGTTGTGGTGGAGCGGGAAGAGGGAGGCAGCTGGAGATGGGGAGGGAAGGAAGGGAGGGGCAAGTGACCCCTCCCTGGGGCCAGCTCCCCCGCTGACCCCAGTAGGCACCCCCATACTCCGCGACCCGCCAGGGAAAGGGGGCCCAGGCCCATCCAGACCGGGGCCCAGTGCAGCTAGCGCCGCCCGGCCCCACAGAGCCCGGGACAGTCCACCCAAGCTCTATAAAGCTCTGAATGGTTTAGGACCAAAATACATCAGTGACCTCCTGACTAGGGATGGGTACCGGTGTCCGGTGCCATGATGGCACCGGTTCTGACATAAACAGTAGTAACCAGACCGAAAAGCAGCGCACATTTCGGTGCTTGAGCTGTGATACACTTCTAGCCAATCATTTTACGTTTCCGAGGATAGTAGGCGGCCAGGTACGTACGTTCTGTTAGAGCAGAGCTACAGATTAAAAATGTCCAAGGCGAAGCGGTCAAAAGTCTGGCTGTACTTCACAGCAAAAGATGCAAACTCAGCAGCCGCAACAAGTGCTTTAAGCTGATACTGTGATACTGTCAAAGGAGGTAACACCAAATCCGATGAAACACGCTGGCGACGCATAGCGTTTTTTTTAAAAGCCGAGAAATGCGCCGTATTTGATAGCTTGCTGCGAGACCTCACACCGTGCACGTCGGGTGGGTTGCCAGTTATCGGACCGAGTAGCAACATCCCCCAAAAACCGAAGAATAGAGTCCTGGCCCCTAGCCCTGCCAGTGTAGCAGAAATGATGACGGATGATGATGGCAGCAGCAGCCGTTCTTCTCTGCGTGAGTAGCTTATGTTGTTCGTGTGTAATTTACGTTGAGTAGGCTAACCACGTTATTACATTAATGCATGTAAGGTGAACTAGCAAACATCATCATAGCTACATGCGGCTGTCTTCTTGTTTGATGGCAGATACTCCCTTCACCCTGGCCAAAAAGGCTAAAATGACCAAAGAAAAAGTGGAAAACAGTTAAACATGAGAGGTTTAGTTTGTGTTTTTTCCATTGTTTAAGCACTGCTTCCAGCCAAGAGTGATGACCATATATGCCCACATAGCTGCAGAAAAGGCTAACATTGTTATCTTTTTACAAAAAAACCAGCTGAACATGAGAGGTTTTTGGACAAAGTTTGTGTTCTCCATTCTTTAAGCACCGGTTAGCACTTTAGAGCACCGGCACCGTTTCAAAAGTACCGATTTGGCACTCGGTATCAGATAAAACCTAAACGATACCCATCCCTATTCTGACCCGTATGAACCTTCCAGATCCCTCAGGTCATCTGGATCCGGTCTTTTATCAGTTCCCAGAGTCAGAACCAGACACGGAGAAGCTGCATTCAGCTTTTATGCTCCTTATATCTGGAACAAACTCCCAGAAAGCCTCAGATCAGCTGAAACACTCAGTTTATTTAAATCCAGGTTGAAGACTCACCTATTCTCAGCTGCATTTGAATAAAGCACCAAATCCACACTTTTAAGCTTAAATTTCAAAACTAACATTTAACTACTGATTTTATCTAATCTGTTGTTCTGATTTTATCTGTTTTGATTTTATATACTGTTTTGTTAGTTTGTTTGTTTGCTTGTTTTAATCAATTTTAAATCATGCTTTTTATTTGTTTTTGTTTCTAATGTCTCTGTAAAGCACTTTGAATCACCTTGTTGTTGAATTGTGCTATACAAATAAACTTGCCTTGCCTTGCCTTGTTGTGGATTTCCAAAGAGGTTTTCTTCACGCACGTCCTTTTCTTTACTTCTCGTGTTAGTAAACAACCAACACACGTGTGATCCATCTTTGTGCATTCCCAAACAACACAAAGCTCCACGCAGTAACTTACTTTGATGTCTGGCCCCATGTGTTAAGGTTACTTACAAACCTGCTGCAAACACAAAATGCCTGACTTGCTGTCTGTGCACCAGAATATATTTCCTCCATTTTTTTCTCATGAACTTGTTTTACTGTACTACAAATGAGTTTACATCAATCAGCGTTTGAGTAGCACAGATGTATTTACATGAAAGGTTGCAGGCTGTTTAAGCATCTCTGAGACTCAGTCATGAATAACTGTCACCCTGTCCACTTCCATTTTCCCTGTCTTCCTGTCATCTTTGCTTTCCTCAGTCTGTGTACTCTGTAACCTCTCAGTTCATTAGTGCTATTTATCATAGCTGGATTCTGCAATCAGTCTTTCTACACTGCAGCACTCGCCAAGCAACACATCTATGGACAAGCTGAGGCTTGAGAGGGAGAAGTACTGTCAGTGTGAGCAAGAGAGAAGGGGCTCTTAGTATAATGCCACCTCTATGCTGCTGATGAGCATTAATTATCATCTGCTCCATATTGTCAGGGGACAAGCAGAGGGACTCGTGTCGTAATCCCACATCAGCACAAAGTGCACATGCTCCCTGCATCCTCACGTCATATCATATCACAGTCTGCGTCTCCCGTAAAACCCTGATGTGGATCTCGTTGCACCTGACAGGTAACAACTAAGTTATTTGCTAGTTCACTGCCAGCAGAAACATTCCTCTCACATTCCACACATCCTCCTGTGACAGGAAGTGCACAGGCAGGAGGGTAATGTTGTACTAAATCACAATACAACACAGTGTTGTTATTTACTATATTATAGCAATAATATAGTAAATATAGTATAGTGCAATATTCTATCAAATAAGACTTAAGTTAATTTGTACACAAGGTTTACAGTGGTGTGAAAAAGCTATCCGGTCTTTAAGTCTGACGTCATTAGCTGCGTCCGGGCCCAAACTCCACTGCAGGTCTTTAAGTCAAACGAGCACTGCAGCATTACTGAGAGTTGAAAAACTGTCTAAATTCCTTCATCTGTAATAAAATGATCAGCGTTGCTGCTTTACCAGGTGTAACGATTAAGTTTAACATCCAGGCATCCATGAAAACAGAATTTATTAAATTTAATGGAGTTAGGAGTTGGAGAAGGAGAACAAGTGAGATACTCCATCCACAATACGAGGTTAGTCATTAATATACTGCTGCATGGGCTGGGCTGTAGTTGCACCCTAAGGTTTTAAAAGCTGAGCTTTAAAATGATTAAAAACCGAGAGAGGCCGACAGTGATCACTGACTGTTTTTAGGGGCTTGTTACAAAGCATTAAAACATGTTTAAAGCACAATAGCCCGGTTAGACGCAGGGCAGTTTGGGCCCGGAAGCAGGATTCAGCACGTCATCACTTAAAGACCGGATTGCCCCCTTCCTAACTTCATAGTGTTTTTTATATTTTTCACGCTTTTAAATTTTAATATTAGACAAAGATAACTCGCGTAAATACAAAATGCAGTTTTTTAAATGATGATTTCATTAATTAAGGTCTGGTGTAAAATAAATCATGAATTAACTGTGTTTAACCATATTGTTTTTAGAAAGCTGAGTTCAGTTTTTCTAAACACACTGAGGCCAGAAAACTAGCAGACATGTTGAATCAGGAAATCTTACACTGACACTGAAATCACGGACTTGCAAAGCCATTTCTAAGGCTTTGGGACTCCATTGGACCACAGTGAGAGACACTGCTGAGCATAAGGAACATAAACGTCTCAGTTTTGCCAAAAAAATATCTTGATGATCGCCAAGATCTGGCATAAAACTAACACAGGAGAATGTCTGGTGATCTGTTTGTGACCTCCGGCTGAAGGGCACTCTGAATGGCTTAAGAAAAACAAAATGAAGACTTTGGAATGGCCCAGTCAAAGTCCTGACCTGAACCTGATTGAGATGCTGTGGCACGACCTTAAAAAGGTTGTTCATGCTCGAAAAAAGTCCAATATTTTATTGCAGTTGTTTCTGCTAAGGGTGGCCCAAGCAGTTATTAGAGTTAGTGGGCAATCACTTTTTCGCACAGGGCTTTTCCCCCCTTACTAATATACACCTTCTTTTAGAAACAGTGTGTTTTTGGTTACTTGTGTCATCTTTGTTGAATATTTAAATTTGTTTGAAGATCTGAAACATTTAAGAGTGATAAAGACAAAAAATAGGTAATCAAGGAAGGGGGCAAACACTTTTTCACACAACTGTATACACAAGTCATCGGACCGTATTACTGTAAAGCAGTGATCATTTTCCATACCAGTGTAAAGACGAAAATGAAGTTACAATAGAAGAGTCAGTGGTTTTGAAGAGAATGATGCGTTCTGTTCAATCTGCTCTGCTTAGTAAGTAGTTAGCGACTATTTGCAGACAACTTGTCACCTTCTATATAAGTTATAAGCAGCACTCTCAAGGCGGTTTTAGGAGAAGCAGTTAATACATTTTTAGCAATTAGTTGCTTGAGGTTTCCTGTAGTTGCTTGGTGAAATTAGTTGCTGTTTAGGCAATTCTTGTTTTTCCTTAGTTACTGGTAGTTACCATGGGACCACTGACAAGTCTTTAGGCCTGCATGACAGGGGCTTAGCAAATGATTTCATAATAACTATCAGCAAACTCCAGCGACCACCCACAAGCACTCAGGGATTATTCATTTTTCCCCAGCAACCATGGTTGCCAGGTGGTTGCCAATCAGTCTCTAGGCCTTGTGACTGAGGCAACCCAATTGAAAACCTTGCAGATTTTGAAAAATTGTAAAATTGTAATAATAAACTAGCATACTGTCTTTATTTTACATGCCTAGCCCATTTAAAACGAAAGAGTTGAATTGGGGCCTTTTTTCATGTCAGCAATGCCAACTGCACTTCAACGCAGCTGCTTATGTCACCAGTCATGACAATGGGAACCAATTGGTGGTGGAAAGACAGAAGGATACTCCCTGCTTCCTGTTTCCTGTCAGACAGGGCAGGGTAAAATAAACTTGAGACAGTTTGTCTTTTTAATGTCCCAGCATCACTGTGTAGTGACTCATTTTTATGACCGTTTAAAAACGATTGTTAGGTGGAAATAACAAAGAGCGCGTTTCTGTTGGAATTTTTCAGGTTTCACTCTGGTTGGGTCATGGCAAAAGGAAGACTTATTAGATTTCAAAGTTACTTTTTGACTCAAAAATGAAACAGTGAAGCAGTGTTTGGGCCCAACAGCTGTTACTTGTGTTAATAATAAAAGCGGATGAGTCAGGTTCTTTTTACTGTACCTTTGCAGTGGTCCAATGTTGCCTATTCTTATAATGCTAGCTGTAAAGCTAATGTTGTTTTTATAGTTTATTGTTTCAACAATAAGTAGAAAAACTCACTATATAAAATAAATTGTACAGCAGGATTTTCCTTAGATCATATTGAGAGTATTTAAGTAGTTGACTTGAGGACAAATGGCTACTACTTACAGCTACTCAAGTGGGTAAAAAAAGATCATAGCTAAAAACCTTTCATCTTCAGGTGCACACACACACACGTTCTTCAACAAAATGTCTAGTTGTGAATCCAACAGTGGTTCATGTGGCTTGTTGGACAACATGTTTACGACTGAGGCTCCATTTTATGGTGCTAGAGGTGAACAGCAACTTTACAGTACTCTACTGGCAAATTTTGCCCGTATTTACTGTAGATTTTGCAGTCAATGTTATATAGTACAAGTACACACAAGGTCAAGAGCTCACTCAAAGTTCAGTTCACACTAAATAAAATTAACTATAGCACATTAAGGGCTTACAATTTTTGAGCTAAGTTCAAAGTGACAAACTACTTTATTAATGAGCCGGTTTTGCCTCCTCTTAAATCTGAGCAGCCAACATTCAGAGTCCAGAAAAAACTATGCATATGCACTTTACCATGTAGACAATGTGTCCTACAACAGGGCAAAACAGATCAGCTTACAAATGCAAAGCAGCTCGTAGAAAACAACGCTTTTGATAGTGGGGTTCTTTACCAGGATTGGCCATATGTGTGCTGAAACAGCACACACCCCATCACATGCAGTGCACAAGCTTCATGTCACCCAGTAACTATCGAAAGAATGAAGACTGTTAAGCTGACAACATTTTTTGCTCAACTCTCCGTTTACTATGATTCAAGGAACATGCTGCACATTTATGCACAACACTGTTTACAGTGCACTCTTTTTGCATTTGGCAGGCAGAGCTCAGTTATGGCCATATGCAGATTGGTACTTCAGGGTAACGAATGACCACTCATGAACTGAATGATGAACTGAATATGTCTTTAAATATAAATATTCATTAATCACTTTAGAAATGACCATGTGCAGTCACAACATACATCTGGAAAATGACTAAGGCTTTAGATTTGCTCCTGAAAACAAAACTAACCCTCAACATCCTAAGTGCACGAAAAACATCTGTCTGCACCAAAGCAGACAGATGTGGAAACATATGATACTGTGTGTGTTTGCGTGTGCGTGCGTGTCAGGATTGATGGATTTGGAGCTGGGCACGTTTGTCAGTAGGAATTGTCAGCTTTGTGTGTCTCAGCCTCCAGACAACATGGATGCGGATGTCAAGTGTGTCTCGACTTCCACAAGTTTTACAGAATGAAAGCGGGAACTGGGACGTCCCACTGACACAGAACATTTGGTGCTGTCACTGTGTTTTTAGACAGTAATTGTGAGCATATGTGTGTATACATCTGTGGACTGTATCTGTGTATTGACATGTATATATACATGCGGTGTGAGTTTGGAGTGTGCAATTCCCAGTAGAAGCTGCGTGCGTGTATCAGTATGTTAGTTGTGACTTGAACACACACCCAAAAGGCTCACATATCCTCTGACTGGAACACTCACCACCAGTTGATGCTCCTCTATCTGCCTTTATGAGTCAGTGTGTGCATGTGTGTGTGACTTGGCTAGTTGTCCTTCTTTTTAACTAGCTTTATTAGCATGTGGCAGGCTAATTGAAGCCATTTGCAGGCCCTGCTGCCTCTTTAGTGACGTTCCAGAGGGCTTTACAACCTCGCAGCTGGATCCTATTGTCTCGGAAAGTGATGTGGGGAGAAGAAAGGCATTTGGACAGAGATAGAGGAGGTGAGAGCAGAGAAAGGAAGAGTGAAAGCACTTTAAACTTCTCTCTATCGTCTTCAAACTGCACCAGGACAATGCATACCAGGCCGCAGCCTGGTTTTTGGAAGTTCACGCTGGTCCAGCACTGATGCTGAATAATGTGTGGAATTTCACACATATGTTGACCTATGATTAACAACAGATATTTTATTGTTCAAATCTTGCAAGGACCATCTGTTTGCTCTCAGTTTAATTTTCCTCCTTAAGGCTGCACATGGCAACTGTAAGACATTTCAGAACTTCAATACACCGAAATCTTGAGGCATGATGTCAGTAGATTAGGGTGACAGTGCACTCATGTTAACATTACAAATTCTTTATTCAAAATGAAGGGTTGGAAGATAAAAGAATAGAGCTTCCACACACACAACACGTGTGAAATCGAGCTACAGTTTTGGCAACTATTTCACAAAGAACCTATTTTAGGAACATTTCCAACGAGCAAAAACATTAAGACCATTTGGTTAACATGTTGTTGGTCCTTCACACACTTTAAGTTTAAAAGGTTCACTGGAGGCATGGACTCTGCAAAACCTCTCAGTTCCTCCTGTGGGATCTACTGACAACAAACAGTCTGAAGCTCCCTACAAGCCTATGTTTTCAGACATCCTCAGATCCAGTCATCCCACCACAATGTTTTGGTCTTTAGAAATTGGTTTAGCCATGTACACCTGTTCACTTCTTTCTGCTGGCTGATGGCTTTGATGGCTGCTTGCCATCAGACTGTCCCAAAACAATTCATTAGCCATAGTTATGAGATCTATCCATCCATTTTCTTCTGGTTACCCAGTTACCATAGGGTGAGAAGTGGGTTACATCCTGGATAGGTTGCCAAACTAACAGAGGAAAACAGTCAGCCATGCAAACTCACATTCACACCTACAGGCAATTTAGAATTGCTAATTAGCGTAATTTCACTAATTGCATGTCTTTGGAAAGTGGGAGGGAGCTTGAGCACCTAGAGACAGCCCAAGGAAACACAGGAAGACCATGTAAACTATTCAAACAAAGGCCCTGGCCAGATGGAAGAGTCAAACTCATTGATATACCTCCATGTTGTGGATGTAAGTCTGTTTGTAGGTCTATTTTGTGCCAGCATTTATGCACCATCGCATAAGATAATGCAAGTGTCTTGACTTTAATAAACCTTATCAAGTTCCAAAAAGAGCAAACAGTTGTTCTATGAAGTAAGAATAGGAGCTTAACAGGGTATGGTGAGCCAAAAGTCAGTTTATAATGTCACACCCCACATAAGAGCTGCAGTTTGTGAGCTGCTCTTATGCATAATCTGATTCTGATTCATTGGTTCACTGGTTTTATATTGTGAGTGTACAAACAATATATGTAGTTTGAAAAGGGTCAAATTGCGATGGAGACACTAGACAAAAGCATAAGAGCACCTCACAAACTGCAGCTCTTGTGGGGTGTTCCTGGTCTCCAGCGGTCAGTATCTATTAAAATGGTCCTAGCAAAGAACAGTGGTGAACCAGCCACGGGGTCATGGGCAGCCAAGGCTCTTTGCTTAAACGTGGTGAGCGATCAACAGATGAACTACTAAAGTTCAAATTGCTGAAAGTTAATGCTGTTTCTGATAGAAAGGTGTCTGAATATTGAGTGTATTGTTTGTTTGCATCAGTTTGTTGTGTATGTGGCTGCATAGCTTCAGATGAGTCAGTTTTTCCATGACCCCTGTCCACCACTGAAAGTGCCAACAGAGGGCACATGAGCATCATAACTAGATCACAAAACAATGGAAAAGGTGGCCTGGTTTGATGAATCACATTATTTTTTTACATCACATGAATGGTGAGTGTGTGAGCATTTGTTATCCAGGGAATACCTGGAACCAGGATGCACTATACAAAGAAGCCAGCAGTAAGATTGGTGACCTATCCAGGGCATACCCCATCTCTTGCCCTATGGTAGCTGGTCAAGCGTATGAAAATGGATCTCATAACAATGCCTCGTGAATTGGTCTGGGACAGTCTGATGGCAAACAGACTGCTGGCTCTTGAGTGTGTTGAATGAGAAATAAGTGAGCAGGTGTACATGGCTAATCCAATTTCTAAAGACCAAAACATTGTGGCAGGATGACTGTGTCTGAGGATATCTGAAAACAAAGGTTTGTAGGGAGCTTCAGCCTGTTTGTTGAGAGTAGATCTCACGGGAGGACTTGAGAGGTTTTGCAGAGTCCACTTTGTGAAATGTTCTGTTAGGAAATCCTGGGCCCTGCCATCCATGTGGATGTTACTTTGACATGAAGCACCTAGCTAAGCATTGTTGCACACCACCCTTTCATGGAAACAGTATTCCCTGATGGCTGTGGCCTCTTTTATAATGATAATGTACCCTGCCACAAAGCAAAAATGGTTCAGGAGTGGTTCGAGGAGCACAATAATGACTTTGAGGTTTTGTCTTGGCCTCCAAATTCCAGATTTCAATCTAATCAAGCATGCGTGGGATGTGCTGGATGGATGTGATGGACAAGCAAGTCCGATCCATGGAGGCCTCACCTCACAATTTACAACCCTTAAAGGAGCCGTTGCTAACATTTGGGTCCGGATACCGCAGCCCACCTTCAGGGGTCTAGTGGAGTCAATGACACAAAAAAGGCAGATTGGTGTACGCAAAACTATCCAGCCGTACATTAGTAAAGCCACTAAATAAACTTATACAGTAAAGTTACTATAGCCCTAGTTTTGTGTCTCACATTGCCATGGGAATGCATTCAGTTGGTGGTGAAGAAAATGTATAAATGTGCTTTAATATTTCATCGTGATTTGCTGCCACGTCTGCTTTGTAATGCTTATGTTTCAGTTCATTTAAGACCGATTAAAAAGATGATTAGTGTTTATTAGTATTTATAATATAATATATTCAATTAAGCTCACTTTGATTCATGAAAAACTAAAATGATTTCCACATCTCCACCATCATATGGCACTGTCAGACATGAACTGAGTACCTGGGTATCATGTTTGTGGATCCAGTTTAAATTTCAGAGCTCTAATGAGCAGCTGCCGCATTAAAAATAAATGGCAGCACTGAGAGCACACTTGTGAATTTACAAGATAAATTAGTTTTTGCAGCATTGCATTAATATGAACGTGTATGCATATGCGTCAAATAAAGCATTAAACCCTTTTTATGAGAGCATAGAGGAAGTTAGAGAGCTGGAGAGATTTCACTGTGAAAGCTGATAACCACAGTTATGATACCTCTTATCTGAGATACTGTGGTTTTAGATTTCTTTTCAAGCCAGGGTATGTTAAACGTGCATAGGACTTCCTTCTGGGATTTTTACATTACTGTCCTGCCCTATAAATTGCCAAAATAATCTAACGCAGTTAATGTACTATTTAGCAAAAATCCATCAGAAGACTCCAGATGAATTTAAGGAATGAGTCTTTGTATTTTGTATTAAAAGGCACATCTGCTTTGTTTGTAGATAAACAAGTCATGAATGAATTATACGAGTTCACACAATGCTTTTAGCTCACGAGACGGTCCACAGAAATGTCTGTGTCTGTGTGTTACCCGATACAGTTTGCCTTCCTATGGCAGAGGACAAGCTGTAATTTAGAGTCTAACATGTCACTGTAAATCTCTGCGTGACTGTTGCACCTTCACTTGAAACTGTTAAAATATCTCGCTGTTTATCTCTTTGTGAATTTCACTCTAACTGTTATCTACTGTGATGAACTGGGTCTCTTGCCTCAGTTTTCTAGTTTCTACATGCTCTAAACTATTGACAGCATCAAAGGAATTTTGGACTGAGTTCCTACTGCCTGCATTATTTTTTTCAGTCCTTCCAAATGATCTACCTTCTTTAATCCCCTCATTCTTTCCTTTTTCAAATTTTATCCTCTTTGTGTATCATTTCCAACCATAGTTCGCATTCCTTAAAAGCTCAGTTTCCGGATTACTTCTGGATTACATGTGATTTAAATTTAAAAAAGTATATAGGCTTTAGGGACTATGAATCAACCAAATGTGTTAACTCTCTCCTTTATTTGGGTGACAATGTCCCACTCTGTGTTTGTTCTGTAAACTTACTTTTACACTGATTTATAGATAAGAGTGTTTTGGTTCTCAGTAACTGACACCCTGCAGAAGCAATGACACCGAACACACAAGCTGCACGCCGATCGAAAGCCTTCTGAGTTCACACACTTTCCGTCTGTGAAAGGCGTCACTTCCTTCCAGGGAAGCCACTCCAGCAGTGTGTCCATCACTGAACATACACAGTCAGTGTGCTGGGTGTCCACACAGAAATAGCCAAGCTGAACTTAAAGGAGGTACTTCCTCAGACCAGAGATAACAGTTGTGTTTGTCTTTGTCCGTGTGTGTGTGTGTGTGTGTGTGTGTGTATACTTGTTTGAACATCTTTCTGAGGACTAAAAAATGGCATGCCACTACAGTTATGGGAGCCAACAATCACTTGTGGGGACCAAATGCTGCTCCTCACAAATTTGAAGGCATTTTGGCTCAAAATGTGGTTTACAGGGTTGGGGTTACAATTGGAGGGGGTCTCTGTAGATGTATTTCAGGCTAAGACAGCACATGAATGCAATTCCTTACTTACACAGCCCTCAAACACGCACATAACCACACTTTCCAAAAACTGTCTAAACCCCTGACTGACTGATTTCCACCCTGATAGTGTTGACTGTTTTATAGTATTCCCTAAACTGTAATAGTTTCCCATAGGAGCCTATGTGTGTGTTATCATTGTGTTGGTGGCTCTGGGTGTTACCTCTAAGTCCCTGTGAGGCTATTTATACCAGTCATCAGTCCCATTCCCAGGCTCTGAGCATGGGCTGGTTATTGCTCGTTGTCAACTTGTGTGTCCACAAAGACAGATGCAGTGACAGGCTGTATGCACACATTTGTATATATGTATATATATTTATCACAGCCACTCATAGTTAATTTGATGATTAATCAGATGAATTATATTGTAAAATATCTAGTGTCCAAGTACATTTTTGACCACCAAAAAGCCACAAATCAAATGATAATCAGATATTCTTTGATATAAACCAGAGAACAGAACAAATTGGTTGCAAGTGCTTAAAAGTGACTAAAACAGTTTTATTAAGGAGCTTTCTCAAGTCTGAGAAAAACTTTCTCAAAACTGTCCATAATAGTCCCCCTCCTCAAACCCCTTTATTATTTATCTTATTTCTGTTTCCGCAACAACCTGGGATTAAAGCGGGCTGGATCATAGCCTGGTGTTGCTTACAGTGACAGCATGGAGATACTTGCTCAGTAATAAGAAAATAACACCTCGTGGAGCATTTAGAGCCTCAACGAATCCTTTTTTTTTCTCATCCTTGTGACGTGTTAATAGTGTAGATATCAAGCTGAGGTTGCAGTGCTAGCATAAACAGAGTATGGTTATTTTGTTTGTTTTTTTAACAATGTGAGATACTGGTAGTGGGAAAAGAAAGAGAAGAAGACGAGAGATTATTTTGCACTGCTCAGCAAGTGAAATTTTAGTTTTTAGTTTTTAAATCAGACATTGGATCAAGATCTGCTTTATTACATTATGTTTTTGTTTTTGTCTAGCAGAACAAATGAAAGTATGCTAATTTTGTGTTGTTATTATTATCAGTTTCTATTTAAGATGATGATACTGATTAGACTGACACACTGAATTCTACCTTTTATACGAGCTTTATAGTGTCTAAAGGGTTAGAAATCAGCCATGTTGCTTGTGTAATATCTGCTTTCATCTTGTTTAATTCAGTTGGCTGAAACCACAAAGAGCAGCCTGTGCACAAACAAAAATCTTTTGTAGTTCACAAAACAAGTTTATTATGTGACTTATTTCGAAGTAATTATTTCCCCAAGCTGCACTGGTACATCCAATCTTAGCAGTCCCACACCTGCCACATCCCACTTTAATCTCGTCAACATCCTTCTGGGATAATTAATAATAAGTATAACACTGTCATTACAATGAGTTGAGAACTTTGTTCCACTTGATATCTCACTAGCATATGTTGTGCACGCTGCATGCTGGTTTGTTTACTGGCAAGAGACTGTGAATAGCTTTTGATAAACATGTTTGGTATCTGCTCGCAGGGTCACACCACATGAGATGAAGCAGTATGTGTGTAAGTAGTGTGTGCAAGTATAAAAAAGATGGGGGACTAATGCAAGAGAACAAGTTATTTAGCTTGAGTGTCCTTAATGTTTGGTAAATGGACTGGTTCACGTATCGTGCTTTTCCACTCTACTTGAGCGCCTCATTCAAGCACTTTTTCTACACTTAAGTGCTCTCTGTCTAACAGTTACACACATTCAGACTCTGATGGATGCACCAGAGAGCAACTTGAGGACTCTAGCAGCCAGGGATCAAACTACCACGCTTCTGATTAGTAGATGACCTGCTTTACCTCCTGAGCTACAGACAGGAGGTAAAGCTTGGGTAAAGCTGGAAGCTTAGGTCAGTACTGGAATCTTAGGATGACCCATGGGGTCAGAGTAGCTACATTAAATGCTTTAAATAAACCAAACAGAACCTTTCATCATCTTTTTTCTCTCATTATCACTCACTCATTATACACCACTCTGAGTCATTAGATATTATTAATCTCTGTCTCTCTCTCACAGTCCTGTCTTCCTCCCATCACCCTCAACTGGTCGTGGCAGGTGCATAGCCCTCCATGGCCTCGTTCTGCTGGAGGTTTCTTCCTGCTGTCGACACAACACTTGATCATAGGGGGTCATATGATTGTTGGGGTTTTCTCTGCTTTCTCTGTATTATTGCAGGGTCTTGACCTTGCAATATACAGCATCTTGAGGCAACAATTGTGATTTGTCACTATATAAATAAAACTGAATAGGATTGAATTGCCAATTTTCTGTGACCCCACAGACTTGTCCATATAGAATTTACATACCCCACAGAACTACAGTACTGGGGGAAAGCCTTGTTTTTAAATATGCCTTATGTGCTGTGCAGACACGGAAATGGATGCACCGCACATAAGGAAAAAACTGAATTTGCATAATTCTAATTAACTTAATTAAAATGAATACCTACACACTGTGTTCAGTAGGTAATTGGTTGAACTTTCTTGCAGTTTCAGATATTCAAAGCTCTTCTTTTGATGTTGGCTGCCTTTTGTTCCATTCTGATGATCCCAGACTGCTCCATCAATGTTGAGGTTTGGGCTCTGCCAGAAACGCCAGAATCTCAGGTTAAAGCTCACAAAACTATTTCAACAGCCAACAAACAGCTACAACAGTAAATGAGAGCAGGTAAACGGATTCCGCACAAAAATGTAAACACAAAGCGCGACCCGACACATCAGAATCAGTGAGATGTCAGCTTTCTCACCCGACAGCGCGTCTGTATACGTGCCCTTGGGGCTGAAAGCAGATACCTCACTGATTCTGATGCATTAGCGGATCCGCACCTTGTGTTTACGTCTTTGCGCTAGATTCTGAAGCTGCAGGTTTAATCTCTCCCCAACCAAAACTGCCTGAACCAACAGCAAAAGAAGATCCAAACTACGCTTCATATTTGGCTTCACATAAACATCGTCATTAACTCCGTCTTACTTTTGCTGTTTTGCTTCCACCACGATAAAAATCACACTTCCTGCAGAGCTCTCTCTCTCTCTTCGTGTACTTCAAGAACAGTTTCTCATATAAAAATCTCAATTTTCTGCATTATTCACTTGCTTATTACCCACCAGTCTACCGTTGTGTACAGCGCTGTCGGCCGCTGTTTTTTTTAATGACTTACCACAAGAAAGCCTCATTTCTGTTGTTTAAAACTGAAGAAATATAAACTTTTTCAAATTATGACAAATTGCAAAACGCTTGGCTGTGCCTCTAATAAAACTGCTTTAACTTTGTGTTGCTATCTGCCATAAAAAGCCAGGCCAGAAAAATCTCCTTCATGTTTTTCTGTGTTTTATCCTCAGTTACTTTGACACAAAGGCATCTGCTGTGATGCTCCCACCTCTGATGAAGTCTCACAAGTGTCAGTACTAATAAATGATCAGAATTATAATATTTATGACTGTCTGAGTCAGAATTTCCCTGATTCAAATAGATTCGAATCTAATCAAATTGAAATTATGGATCGAATCGGGACCTTGCAAATCGGAATCGAATCGATTCTAGAAATCAGTGACGAAACTCAGCCCTACTGGGGAGGCTAATCCATGACTGATCATCTCTGTGTGTTTTTCCATGCTGGTATGTGTCTACTGCAGTGACAGTGTGTTTGGAATCACTGCCATGCTGAAAAATGAAATAATTAGATGCTTTCTGCACAGTATTGTATAGTAGATAAAAATCTGGAAGATGTTCAAAAACACTTTTCTGTATTCAGAAGATGGCTGTAGACACTCTCCTTCCAATCTCCTGGACTAGTAATGGTTTGAACCAAAACTTTGAATCTGAATTCAGATTGTGGACCTGCTGCCACTGGTTTTCAGTCCAGCTCTTGTGAATTTGGGAAACCTAACCTTTTTTCCTTGTTTTCCTTCTTTACTAATGGCTTGGCTCAAGACTTTTGCACAGTATTGTATAACAGGAATGACTACTTGACCATCGTGTTTCTAGCCATCTGTATTCATATATGCAGCAAAGTATAATTAAGGCTTTAGCAGGAAGCTGTGTGTTTGAAAGAAGATTTGCAGCTGTCGATTACCTCATATTAAATATTCTTATACTTCCAGAAACATGATGCTGTATGTGGGGTTTAAATACAGTGCTGATATGCATGTATAGTTTGATCAAGCACATTGCAGAGGAATAATGAAAGCAATACTTTGTTATTAGATCAATTACTTATTAGTTTATAACATATATGTAGCCTTTAGGGGCTATAACTGAAAGCCTCCAAGCTGATTTCACAGTGGAATAAAGAGGAAAAAATACAGCTTAAAAAATTTCAATTACATTTTTAGAGATTTATTAAATTAAATGACTCATAGTATATCCGCTGGGGATCAATTTGGTTTAAGACTGCTACCACGAACTGTATTTCTTTTGACACATTCTGGCTGAGAACTAACTTTCCAGCACATAATCTGCAATGGAACAAAAACCTTACTGTTAAGCATTGATTTCATTATATGAGCAAGCTTTTTCAAAGGAGCTCAGACCTAAATCAGTTCTTTAGGGAGTTCCAGCCGAGGCAGACACATTAAAACAAACATTACAATACTTAGAGTAGGTGTGAAAGGCCACATTGTTACACATATTAGAATTCTCAAATGCTACTTAGGAAGTATGTATCATGTGATCAGACATCTGCAACTTGAATGTGTTGCCACTGTGTAATAAAACTGTGTGGTCACTGCTACTGTATAAATCAGTGACAGTTGTAATGACATTTACACCATCCCATTTCCTCTTACTTTGTCACCTGCTATTGATGGGCATTAGTTGCTATGGACACACTGTGATTGCAGGGTCATAGGTCACTGGGGGTGTGGCTTTCCCATGGAATGAAGAGCCAGTTGTATTGTCTTCATACATTACTACAAATATGCAGGCATCATAAACAAGTGGCCAAAACTAATACTCATGGACTCATGGACTAATACTCAAACTAATACTAATGCCATGACGAAAAAACTAAAAAAAAACTAAAAAACTAACTTTATTTCAATAAAGATTGTCAACTCAATTAAAACTTGATATTTTATGACACTTCCAGGCATTTTGTTACATCTGTGTTATATCTGTATCTTATAAACTACTTTTTTATAGTTTATAGTATATTTACTTTTTATAACAGAAATCTAGAGACAGCTGTCTGCGCACTCATGGGCTCCTCACAGTCAGGAAGTCCTGAGTAATTGGTATTAATCTTGTCAGCATGGGTACCACCATAACTACAAATTAACATAAACTGTCA
>NW_024582458.1:594574-597783 GCF_018398535.1 Haplochromis burtoni
TCTTATGATTTAAACAGGCAAATGTTCAGCATTCAAACTACAGGTGAACAATAGTCAAAGCCAGATGTTTCCCCGTTATGTCGATATCAGAACACACCTACACAGCATGTCAACAAACCGTGAAAAAAAGCCACAGGATATAAAAAAAAAATACATGAATGATGCTGGTAAGGGTCTCTATATGTTAGTATTTACGAAGGGTATGTTGTGACTTATCTTCACAATTACAGTGGTCCCTCGCTATAACGCGGTTCACTTTTTGCAGCTTCGCTGTTTCACGGATTCTTTTAGTGCAATTTTGCATACTTTTTTTTTAAAGCGCATTATGTTCTGCGCCCTGATCAGCTGTAGATCATTGTCGATCTCCTCCGTGCCGTGCTCTCCTGTACAGTACAGAATCGCTACATCGATCACTAGCAGTGTGACTCTGAAGTGGTGTACTGTATGTTTGTAAGTTTTCTCCCCAACAAACATAACAATGTCGACGAAACGTTTTGCACTGTCAAAGGCACCTGCGGTAGCACCCAAAAGGCAGAGGAAGATGCTAACCATCGCACAAAAAGTTGGACTTCTGGACATGCTAAAGTAGAAGCTACCGTTTTTGGGGTTTTTTTACCATACCACGCACCAGATGATAAGGTGCATTAAACTTAAATTAAGCAATTAAGCTTAAAATTAATCATTATTATCATTATTATTTATAGAAAGACAAATATACTGTATGTTTATTTCTCAAATAAATGTTTGGGACTGAAACATATAATGGACTTTTTTTTTAGAACATAACACCCACGATAAACGAGGGAACTCTATATACAAATACTGAGAAATTTCAACCCTTTCTCTTTTGCTCTGAGGCGCGAGGGAAAAATATCGACAAGCCGATGAACATCATCTACAGATATATTCGGTAAATGCCCAAAACATGTTGAGAATTGTAAATCGCCGCTTGATTCGTCCATTTGGTTAATTTTTTGGAAAACCCGACCGTAAACAAGACGCGAATATCACCAGTGTTGGGAAGGTTACTTTTAAAATGTATTCCATTACAGATTACAGATTACAGATTACATGCCCCAAAATGTATTTTGTAACGTATTCCGTTACGTTACTCAATGACAGTAACGTATTCTGAATACTTTGGATTACTTAATATATTATCATGCTTTTTACAACAACGTGAATGTACTATTGCTGTGTGATTTATTACTATTACTGAAGGTCCGCGACTCCGAACTGTAGTAAAGGGACCTCTGACTAATACGGCGGGGTCCCTGTCGGCTCGTAGCCGAAAAATAGCTTTACTTTGTTGTGTGGGTCAACTTTTCTTGCGAGAGACAGAGAGAGGCGTTGAAAGGCTGCTCCAACGGAACTTATTGTTTTCGGAGGAAAACACGAACACGGTGTACAGTCGAGTCTTAATAGCTTACTTACAACTGGGCTCGTCAGGCTCTCTTCTTGGCTGCAGTGGTTATTATTATATTTACATGCTTCCAGCTCCCGTTTTTCCTCGATGACAACTCGTACCTTTCCACTCCCCTTTTTCTCCCTCCTCGCGCTCACAGACCCATAACGTGTATGGCAGTCCATTCTCCCTGCAGCACGGACTACACTGCCCATGATGCTACATTCTTTACGGTGTGTTCACACCGAACGCGAACAGCGAACACCGAAGCTATGCTTGTAGCATTCTGCCTGTTAGCTTAGCACAACAACAACGAAAAGGCGCTCTCTCACCCAGGAAACACACAGTCGCAGAGAGAGAGAGAGAGCGTCGCCCTGTAACCATGGCAACCGTAACGCTGCCGCCTGGAACAACAGAACGTAGCTGTCAAACAAAACCCAAACAGTCCTGACCCGCGACAATATGAAACAGGAAAGTACCGCAGTGTAATCCATTTATTTCAACAAAGTAACTGTATTCTGAATACCACCTTTTTAAACGGTAACTGTAACGGAATACAGTTACTCATATTTTGTATTTTAAATACGTAACGGCGGTACATGTATTCCGTTACTCCCCAACACTGAATATCACACCGGAAACGAAGCGCCCTACAGGAGTTTCCCCACCGGAAGTAGCATATGCTAAAGTTTTCAACATGTTTTCGTGCAACCGATATGGAAGATTCTTTAAACATGCCTTGTCCTCTGCGCAATGTTGTAATATGACAAATAACCAAAGTGGAAAGTAATGCATGCAGCTTTGCAATGCTACATTTCTGTTCCCAAAACAACATTTTAGGAGCATCCCAAGGCTTTGTTAAGAGTCACTGTAATGTTAAAGAACAATATAGAAAGTCCCCTGAATGTCCATTTCTTTATGGGTTGGTTATAAGAACTAGCAAACATTATTTTAGATGATCTGATGATATAACAGTGGTGAATAACTGGTAAAGTCCAGCTCTGGTGGTAACAAAGATCTCAAGAATATGAATATGACTGAATAAGATATATTCTCTTTGTGAGACTAGCCTCCAATGAACCCAATATCTCCTGGAGCTGTCCCAGTACAGTACCTCTGGCAGCCGTAATCTAATCTTTGTGATTATCTTTAGCGGGGAGGCTAATATCTGCAGCCTGGGTGAAAGTATGACTCCTGCTAATAAGGCTGAGTGAGAGCAGTGTTTAGACAGTGGGAGAGTGATCGCTCTCTGGCACTGCTCCCTGTGATTTATGACCTCCTTAATGACTCTCTCCCTTCTGTATGTGTGTGTGTCTTCGCTTATCACCGGTATATATAAGTACCTCCTTGAGTTTCACCTTTTTACTTTGGCTGACACTTGCAGTAACACTTAAGGGAAAAATCTGCTACAGGCTACAGGTGGCTTAAATCAGAATGTTCAGGTAGATGACATTTTTCATAAAGAAACACACTTTCACTTCCATTCCACCACATTTCATGTACGATAGACGGAATAAAGGTCAGTCAAACAGGACAATCTGGTAGGGCAAATGTTACACTTTGTGTAATCTGAATTTCATCTACTGAACGTTTCTTAGTTTCAGCAACAGCAGAAATGCTATTTGTTGGACACAGAGTCAGAAAACAGGCAAACAAGTCCTAAGGTGAAGGGAACAGCTGAAGTGGGCCACAGTAAAATCAAACACCCACAGATTGAGGTGAAATGAAAGTAAAGTCTAAATTAAGATCGTGTGTGTGTGTGTGTGTGTGTGTGTGTGTGTGTGTGTGTGTGTGTGTGTGTGTG
>NW_024582458.1:597808-611411 GCF_018398535.1 Haplochromis burtoni
CCAGAATGTTATAATAGCACCATTAAATAAGCAAAACAGAACATCCTCCTAAAGTCATGCTAGCCCAAGTTATGACCAAGTTGGTATGATAGACCCTGTGCACGAGAAAATGCTAACTTCCTGTTTTAAGACCGGATGTAGGGTTGTACATTTCCGGTAGCTTTATTTTGCAGTCAATTGTTGCTGCGAAGGTGGACTCAAAAATCATGTCCAAAATATGAAAACGGAACGATTACGTTAAGTTACAAAGAGCAGAGGGTGGGAACACTCACCATTGCTGTGACATAAAAAAATCATCCATCCATCCATCCATCCATTCGCTTCCGCTTATCCTTTTCAGGGTCGCGGGGGGCGCTGGAGCCTATCCCAGCTGTCATAGGGCGAAAGGCGGGGTACACCCTGGACAGGTCGCCAGTCTGTCGCAGGGCTAACACATAGGGACAGACAACCATTCACACTCACATTCACTCGCACATTCACACCTAGTGGCAATTTGGATTAATCAATTAACCTATCCCCACAAGCTGCATGTCTTTGGACGGTGGGAAAAAAATCTAATGATCAATTTTGATGTTTGAAGAGCTTAGATCGATTGTTTGTTTACATCACTCAACACAAGCAGAACTGCATTACTGCATGCAGAAGACACATCGTCCACATTCAGAAGCACATCTCTGTATAGTGACAGTTCTTATGATTTAAACAGGCAAATGTTCAGCATTCAAACTACAGGTGAACAATAGTCAAAGCCAGATGTTTCCCCGTTATGTCGATATCAGTACACACCTACACAGCATGTCAACAAACCGTGAAAAAAAGCCACAGGATATAAAAAAATACATGAATGATTGCGGTAAGGGTCTCTATATGTTAGTATTTACGAAGGGTATGTTGTGACTTATCTTCACAATTACAGTGGTCCCTCGCTATAACGCGGTTCACTTTTTGCAGCTTCGCTGTTTCACGGATTCTTTTAGTGCAATTTTGCATACTTTTTTTTTAAAGCGCATTATGTTCTGCGCCCTGATCAGCTGTAGATCATTGTCGATCTCCTCCGTGCCGTGCTCTCCTGTACAGTACAGAATCGCTACATCGATCACTAGCAGTGTGACTCTGAAGTGCTGTACTGTATGTTTGTAAGTTTTCTCCCCAACAAACACAACAATGTCGACGAAACGTTTTGCACCGTCAAAGGCACCTGCGGTAGCACCCAAAAGGCAGAGGAAGATGCTAACCATCGCACAAAAAGTTGGACTTCTGGACATGCTAAAGGAAGGTAGAAGCTACCGTTTTTTTGGACCATACCAGCACCGGATTATAAGGTGCATTAAGCTTAAATTAAGCAATTAAGCTTAAAGTTAAATTCATTAGTTCTAAAATCTGTCATTGTGATTTATAGAAAGACAAATATACTGTATGTTTATTTCTCAAATAAATGTTTGGGACTGAAACATATAATGGACTTTTTTTTTAGAACATAACACCCACGATAAACGAGGGAACTCTATATACAAATACTGAGAAATTTCAACCCTTTCTCTTTTGCTCTGAGGCGCGAGGGAAAAATATCGACAAGCCGATGAACATCATCTACAGATATATTCGGTAAATGCCCAAAACATTTGAGAATTGTAAATCGCCCTTGATTCGTCCATTTGGTTAATTTTTTGGAAAACCCGACCGTAAACAAGACGCGAATATCACCAGTGTTGGGAAGGTTACTTTTAAAATGTATTCCATTACAGAATACAGATTACATGCCCCAAAATGTATTCTGTAACGTATTCCGTTACGTTACTCAATGACAGTAACGTATTCTGAATACTTTGGATTACTTAATATATTATCATGCTGTTTTACAACATACGTGAATGTACTATTGCTGTGTGATTTATTACTATTACTGAAGGTCCGCGACTCCGAACTGTAGTAAAGGGACCTCTGACTAATACGGCGGGGTCCCTGTCGGCTCGTAGCCGAAAAATAGCTTTACTTTGTTGTGTGGGTCAACTTTTCTTGCGAGAGACAGAGAGAGGCGTTGAAAGGCTGCTCCAACGGAACTTATTGTTTTCGGAGGAAAACACGAACACGGTGTACAGTCGAGTCTTAATAGCTTACTTACAACTGGGCTCGTCAGGCTCTCTTCTTGGCTGCAGTGGTTATTATTATATTTACATGCTTCCAGCTCCCGTTTTTCCTCGATGACAACTCGTACCTTTCCACTCCCCTTTTTCTCCCTCCTCGCGCTCACAGACCCATAACGTGTATGGCAGTCCATTCTCCCTGCAGCACGGACTACACTGCCCATGATGCTACATTCTTTACGGTGTGTTCACACCGAACGCGAACAGCGAACACCGAAGCTATGCTTGTAGCATTCTGCCTGTTAGCTTAGCACAACAACAACGAAAAGGCGCTCTCTCACCCAGGAAACACACAGTCGCAGAGAGAGAGAGAGAGCGTCGCCCTGTAACCATGGCAACCGTAACGCTGCCGCCTGGAACAACAGAACGTAGCTGTCAAACAAAACCCAAACAGTCCTGACCCGCGACAATATGAAACAGGAAAGTACCGCAGTGTAATCCATTTATTTCAACAAAGTAACTGTATTCTGAATACCACCTTTTTAAACGGTAACTGTAACGGAATACAGTTACTCATATTTTGTATTTTAAATACGTAACGGCGGTACATGTATTCCGTTACTCCCCAACACTGAATATCACACCGGAAACGAAGCGCCCTACAGGAGTTTCCCCACCGGAAGTAGCATATGCTAAAGTTTTCAACATGTTTTCGTGCAACCGATATGGAAGATTCTTTAAACATGCCTTGTCCTCTGCGCAATGTTGTAATATGACAAATAACCAAAGTGGAAAGTAATGCATGCAGCTTTGCAATGCTACATTTCTGTTCCCAAAACAACATTTTAGGAGCATCCCAAGGCTTTGTTAAGAGTCACTGTAATGTTAAAGAACAATATAGAAAGTCCCCTGAATGTCCATTTCTTTATGGGTTGGTTATAAGAACTAGCAAACATTATTTTAGATGATCTGATGATATAACAGTGGTGAATAACTGGTAAAGTCCAGCTCTGGTGGTAACAAAGATCTCAAGAATATGAATATGACTGAATAAGATATATTCTCTTTGTGAGACTAGCCTCCAATGAACCCAATATCTCCTGGAGCTGTCCCAGTACAGTACCTCTGGCAGCCGTAATCTAATCTTTGTGATTATCTTTAGCGGGGAGGCTAATATCTGCAGCCTGGGTGAAAGTATGACTCCTGCTAATAAGGCTGAGTGAGAGCAGTGTTTAGACAGTGGGAGAGTGATCGCTCTCTGGCACTGCTCCCTGTGATTTATGACCTCCTTAATGACTCTCTCCCTTCTGTATGTGTGTGTGTCTTCGCTTATCACCGGTATATATAAGTACCTCCTTGAGTTTCACCTTTTTACTTTGGCTGACACTTGCAGTAACACTTAAGGGAAAAATCTGCTACAGGCTACAGGTGGCTTAAATCAGAATGTTCAGGTAGATGACATTTTTCATAAAGAAACACACTTTCACTTCCATTCCACCACATTTCATGTACGATAGACGGAATAAAGGTCAGTCAAACAGGACAATCTGGTAGGGCAAATGTTACACTTTGTGTAATCTGAATTTCATCTACTGAACGTTTCTTAGTTTCAGCAACAGCAGAAATGCTATTTGTTGGACACAGAGTCAGAAAACAGGCAAACAAGTCCTAAGGTGAAGGGAACAGCTGAAGTGGGCCACAGTAAAATCAAACACCCACAGATTGAGGTGAAATGAAAGGTTAAAGCGGTGTGTGTGTGGTGTGTCTGTGTGTGTGTGTGTGTGTGTGTGTGTGTGTGTGTGGTGTTGTGTGAGAGAGAGAGAGAGAGAGAGAGAGAGAGAGAGAGAGAGAGCGAGAGAGAGAGAGAGAGAGAGGGAGAGAGAGAGAGAGAGAGAGAGAGAGAGAGAGAGAGAAGGAGAGCGAGCACAGAGCTGTTTGGCTTGGCTGTAGCCTTCTGCAGAGCATTACAACCAAGCAAGCCAGCAAGGCCAACCTCACAGCCACACAGGCTGAGTGTGCAGTGGCTAACTCTCCATGCCCTGCTGCTGAGTGGCCCTAAAACCTCCCAGATCCTAACCAATGACCTGGCTTACCCTGCGCACTCAGGCCCCTTCTTCTTTCGTAATCTTTTCCCTCCTGTGAGAAAGCACTTACAGCGCTGGCTTCTTTCTTTCATCTGCTATGTCTCTTAATTTCCCCGTAACTGCTCAGCAGTGGTGGAATCACACAATCCTGCTGCTTTTACAGATTTCTTAAACGGATGCTGTCCTCTGAGCAGTGAGAATGAAATCAGCTTGAGTTGCTACCTGAGAAGCCTCACTGCTGTTATCGCTGGCTCAGCACAAAGCCCCGTTGTGTTCGGATTAGCTTTTGAATGCATTACGCCATCTAGCCTCACCTGTTGGAGATGCACCCTAAGATGGACACATCACATGTCGTTAGATGCTTCTAACTGAATCCTGGTCCAAAATTTTTTGGGGAAAAAATGTAGAAATGCACGATATTTCTGCCTTTTTCTTTTTTTCTTATTTTATCCCCTCATCAGTTTGATTTATGCATGGCCTGCACTCCTGTAGAGATGGATCTGTTTGAAGAGAAATCTAAGGTATGCAGCTCAAGTCCTCTGTCATAAATTCTCTGTGTGGCTTGGTAAGTTTCAGGACCTCACACTAAGGAGGGTGGAAGAGCAGAGAGAGAGAGAGAGGCAGAGCTCGATATCCCTGAAATGTCATCCGTTTTGCCAAGCCATAATCTAGAGATAAATTATTGGAATAAAATGGAAACACAGCTCTCGGTTGCTTTGGGGAGCTAGAAATGTCTCAGTGCATTGTAAATGTTGACATTAACACAGTCATGCTTTCCACAATGTGCTCCACTGAGTCTGCATCCACAAATCAAAGTCTAAACCAGTTTTCAAGAAAAATGTCTTTACTCTAGATTTGATATAAGAACAGAAATCCAGTCATTTGGTTCAGTTTTGGCTTTTTTTAACCATCCATCATCTTCCATTTGGAGCTGGAGCGTATCCTGGCTACATTAGGGTGAGAGCTGCATACTCCTGGACAGGTCACCAATCTGACACAAGGCTAACACAAAGAGACAGATAACCATTCACACCTATGGGCAATTTAGAATCACCAATTAACCAGAGATCATGCAAACTGCACAAAGAAAGGCTTGCTATGAGGCAGCAGTGCTAATCACTACACCACCATGTTGCACCTTTCTTTTAGGGAAAAAATCTGCTAGTTATAAACTGATGCAACTCTGCAAGCTGTCCTCTAATGTGTGCCTTTCTCTTGTTTTGTATATATTCATCCTGTTTGTTATTTATTCCTCCTATTTTATTCCATTTATACATGTACAATGACGATAAAGGACTATTCTATACTATATTCTTTTGGCACTGCCTGATTGAGAAGATCACATGATGTGGTCATGTGATCAGAGATGGGCAGTAACGCGTTACTGAAATGTAATAACTTTTTTTCATGTAACGAGTAATGTAAGGGATTACTATTGCAAAAAAGTAATTCGATTACTGCTACTTTCCCGTAAGCGCGCTGCGTTACTGCATTACTTAACCGTGATTTCGTTTGTGAGAGTGTCTCATGACAATGACATACGAGCGGGCGACACCCATGGAGGCAACAGACGTGTGCAGATCAACAATGGATAATATGGAGTACGGCCATGCTGCGTTTAAAGCGTGGAAGTACTGACATTACTTTTAGTTTGACTCTGTAAAAAGAGACAAAAACATCAGCGTCTGCTGTTCACTCTGCGTGGCAAGAAAACTTCTTTCTACAGCAGAAAATTTAACTTGAAATCTGAGCGAGCACCGAGCACGCTGCCACGGGAATGTGACATTCACAGAGAAACCCCGGGATCCTCCCACTGACATGACAGCTGTGGCACCGGGCAAACCTCCACCCGCCCCACTCCTGCTAAACAGGTGACAATAGATTTAAGAGTGACAGGACTTAGTGCTGCTCAATCTTTGATTTTATCTGTTTTGCTGTGTTTTACTTGCATCTATTTGAAAAAGAGAGTGTAAACACAAAAAAAATAATATTTTATATGTTGGAATATGCAGAAAACAGGTTTAACTGTTAAAGAATTTCTTCAAGACAAAGACGGTTGCATATACAGTGGAACCCCGACTTACGAAATTAATTCGTTCCCGAGGGTCTTTTGTAAGTCGAAAATTTTCGTAAGTCGAAGCACCCATCGCGCCTTTTGAGTGAACGATAGGCTATAGGCTAATTGCTAACTGCAACAACAATACGTCGTTCAAGTGGAACAGCGAAGCGCAAGTACGAAAGCCAAGGGGTTTGTCACATGATTCGGAAGGCATTGTGGGCATTGTATGCATTCTGGGCTCAGCCAATCAGAGCCAGCGGATTTCGTTACGTGGGCAATTTGCCGTAAACGGGCAGAAATATTGCCGTTAAGTGCCTTCGTAACTTTAATTTTTCGTTAAATGGGGTATTCGTAAGTCGGGGTTCCACTGTAATTTAATTTTTGCTTAATGCAATGTGCAAAATTCAAAGATTAAAACTAATAAAGCAATTTTTAAAAAGAGGCTTTCCATTAGATTCAATTATATATGATGAGTTATGCATAAAAAATAGAATTGGGCTGAAAGGTCTGTTGCTTTATTACATATTCAGGCTGTGTATCATGTTTTTAAAAAGAAACTAATTACTTTTGAAAATAAGTAATGAGTAAAGTAACTGGATTACTTTTTTGGAGAAGTAATCAGTAATTAGTTACTAATTACTTTTTTCAAGTAACTTGACCAACATTGCATGTGATCTCCTCAAGATTTAACTGTTAGATTTTTTTTTAACTCCAAAATTCAATAACCTCAAAATTATAATCCTGTTAGCTTTGAAAGAACTCTATAGAAATCTCTCATTTGCTCTTTTAAAATATAATTTATCTTTAAGGTCAACTTAACGGTTTATTGGTCAAAATTTGACAAAAAGCGTTAGAAGTTTGGTGCATGTTGCCAACATGTAGAAATTCTTTAAATTATATTATCATGTCACATTTGACCTCTGACCTTACTTTCATATTTCATATCTGCCTTTCTTCAAGTTGACCCACAAATGTGTTATTTTTATTGCCCTGCAAACATTTAAGTCCCTTTCCCATTAGTACCTACTCGGATCAACTCGGATCGACTCGTCACAACTCGGATCCACTGGTTTTCAATTACAATTGAGTACCAAGTACCAACTAATGTGCATGGTCGTTGTCATAGCAATGTGTCCGAGCATCCGGCGACATAACGATGAGGCAACAATATACCTGGTGTTGGCTCTGTGGCTTTTCATCAGACTCTGGGACCATGGTGTTGTTTTTTCCATTTCCCTAATTGTCGGGTTTAAAAAAATGTCCGTTTCAATTTCCTTTAACGAGATGCTCTCATGACTCATCAAGCGACGCTACTGACTGACCAATCAGTGGCATGCAATCTGTTGACAACACATTTTAGTACCTGCTCAGGTTGCTTGGAACCCTGGGCGAGCAGGTACTATTTTAGTAACTGGTACCAGGTATTATGACCTAATAGAAAACCCTGAAAACAAACCATGGCAAGTCGAGAGTACTAATGGAAAAGGGGCTTTAAAAAGGCCAAAAAAGACAAAGTAAATATATACAAAATACAATACTGTTTCCTTGAAAGCAAATACTGCCCAGAGAGTGAGCTGTCTTGGCAAAGATTTGTATTCAGAATGCTTCGTGTACTATCTACTCATCAGCATAATTAGTGTATTAAATTACTTGTAACAATAATGTAACTTACTCTAACAATCAGCCTGTCAGTTCTAAACGTGTAACTTTTTGTGGCTGAAAAATAAAGCAAAGAAGTGCCAAAAACTGCAGTTCCTTCACCTGACACTGGTCTCTATGGTGGGTTTCCTTTTTGTTAACAATACATGGACTTTTTTTTTTTTAATCACCCATTTAAAATGTAAAGTCTGATATCAAGTCTAAGTCTTGTTCAGCATTTGGTTCTACTAAAAATGATTCTCTGCTGAATTTGTTTTTTGGTAGTTTCCTTTATAACCCCACAATGAATTAGAGCTTGCTAAGATAAGATAAGGTAAGAAAAGATAAGACTCTTAATAAACCCAAATTTGGGAATAGATTTGCTTAAGCAGTTATAAATTAAATTAAACACAACAAATAAACATATAATAAATAACTGAAAAAACTGGAATGGTATACAGCTAAATAAGCAGGGCAAAAGACTTATCTTACTTAGGTAGCTCTAACCCTTTTGTCCCATTGGTGATATCTGGTTTCACCAGTGGGTGAAATCACAGTGGTTGCATACATTTTTCATATACAGTCCATAAGAATTACTGACCACAGAGCAGCAGTTTGGTCGACTCTAAACAAACCGAGGCTTCAGTATGGACACGTGTTAACTAGTTTAGCTGGCTAAGAAAACACATTTAACGTGAATCAAATTTCTCCTGTTTTGGTTATGTCCACAATATGTCTTGCATCAAGTTAACATTGACGGGATTAGTCTGCTCGCAAGATATACAAGCTCTTATTTATCGTAGATACAGCTGGCTGATATGACGGTTTCCAAGAAATGAAGCCACAATATCCCATTAATCCCCTGGTGGGTTTTTGCATTACAGGTCATACTTTACCTTTAAAGCCCAGGAATAAACAGTTTATATTGGGTTTGTTTATTTCAATTTAAAATGAAGCATAAAAAAACAACACGTCATTGCTTTACAGGGTTTGTACGCCAAGCTATCAACCTTCTCATCTTCCCAAAACATCAAAGCATTGCTTTAAATGGATAACAATGTTAGCTATTTGTCTGAAACTTCAGGTTATTTGTTGCCTTTTTAGTGACTTACACCGACAGTTGATACCAAAAAGTGGTCAGAGTGTTTGTCTCACATTGCATTCCAGATTCCCAGCATCACATCTGACCCCGACCCTGGGGAGCCTTTGATTACCTAAATAAACTGTTACGAGTCACTTCAAATTAAACCCTGCCTGACTTCTCACTATCTTTTTTCTCACTGTAATGCTGTTTTCTCTCTTTGTTGCTGCTTCCATGCCTCTTAACTATTTTTCTTGTCAACGGCCCCCACCTTCATTGCCTTGTTGTAAAATAAACTAACTAACCCCGCTTGTGAAACTCAATCCTCCACAGCACAACACGGAGAGAGGTACACCTCATAAAAGTCCAGAGGGGGGGAAGGGTTTACGCACTTCAAACAGAGGCTGGGATTAAAAGGCCATGTCTGTTTACTTACAACCCTCTCTGCAGCTCTCTAGATTCCCACCACTTCCTAATTCAATTACAGAGGCAAAGCTGTAGACAAGGCTGAATCTTCAAGGAACACTCTGACGTGGAATTTCCCTCCACCCTACTGACTCACATTTCAGGGTCGCTGTTGGTTTTGTGGGAGTCGTGAAGGGCCATGACAGGAAGATTTGGCGCCAACATCTAGAAGAGCACAATCGTGGATGTTTTAACTCCATAAATTTAGGAAATAAGCAGAATAACAGCGATTAAATCTGTATCTGCTTTACAAAGTACTTGGCTTTCCAAGCACCTGGTGTCTGGTCGACCATTCCAAGGAATAATCATCTGGTACGCAGGAGGTGATTTGTTATACATTTCTTGCTTGTATTGGAAAGACAGGGAAAGAATGGGACTGTTCATGAGCACCGACAGTTACAATAATTGAACACACGAGAAACAGACTGCCACCTACAGAAACATCTGGAAACAGAAAATCCATGGCAACGATATCGCTGTACGATACTTGAGACCTCTTTGGCTCTCTGCATATAAGCATATGTTCGTGCATGTTTGTCAGCACAGTTATAAATTTCGGGCTGCACACAGATGTTTGTAGACATTTGGACCTGAGAAGTATAAATTAGGATGACATTGCCCACCTCATCGTACAGATGAAACCCACAAGAACAATTACAGTGTTTAAGATGAGCAAATGTTTAGAGTGAAAACACCAATTCCAAAGCTGGTCCCGCAAGAGTTAAGCATAGCGTATACTGATAGATTCATCTGTATTAAATAAAATAAAGGGCCAAGGTTTTGAGTAGACACGTAGCTAAGACTCTTGGCAATATCGTGTATCTTTTATATAAAGAATTCACTATCACATGCAAATCATTGAATCCAGGTGTTCAAATCACTTCTTTGGCCAAAGGTGTATAAAATCAAGTACCTAGGCATGCAGACTGCTTCTACAAGACCTGTGAAACAATGGGTTGATCTCAGGACCTGATAGGATGCCACTTATGGTGTCAGGCAGTTTTTAGGACTTGGGCTTGGCCCCTTAGTTACAGTGAAAGGAACTCCTAATGCCAGACATTTTGGACATTTTTGATGCTTCCTACTTTGTGGGAACAGATTGGGGATGGGCTTCTTCCAAATGACTGTGAACCATTGAGAACCATTTATTGAACCATGTGACAAATTTCATTGAAAAATTAATTACATTTTCACTTCCACGTATGATTTTTATTTTGTATCATATTTGCATCTGACATTTTTTCTTAGAAATTGCTTCAAAATGTACTGTGCAATTTATTTAAGTTTTCCAGGGAGGAAAAATTCACCCAGCTAGAAAATGAAAACTTGTTTATGTTCACACTGGCCAGTGACAACAGTCATGACCTATACAGTAAGCTTAATCATTTTTTATAATCTTTTTGACATGTGCTTTAAACGTTCACACAAAATTCACGGTCCGATATGTATCTGTGTTTCTTTAAAGTACATTTTAAAACAATAATACTGCTATTTGTGTTAATAAAACATTTGAGAGTTTACATTTCAAAATGACCTCAAATTAGCCATGACACACACTGGGTCCCCATATGGGCTGTCCCCAGTGTGGCTGGCAGGTCCCACTGATCTCTCTCTGTATAGAGATAGTGGTAACATTTTTTAAGTAGACTAAATCATCAAATTTACTGTCCCTATGAGGCCTTTTAATTAAACATTTCCATTGGCCACTGGATTTTTCAAAACGGTCATGTTTACAAGATGACCTTGATTTCCCTACGAGAAAACTATTTTGCCACAGAATTTCAGCCACTCTCAAAAACATAAAAATGAGAGCAAGTCATATTTACAGCTAGATTTTTTTTCAGATTTGTTGCATCTTCTTTAACAAAAGAAATCAAACACCATATATCATACCAAGAAACCAACACTGAAGGAAATTTGATCTTACTTTCATCTTTTATAAAATTCTTTAGCTTGGCCACATAACAGAAAAGTGTTAAAAATAAATAAATAAATAAATAAATAAATGAATAAATAAATAAATAAATAAATAAAAAAAATAACATGTAAAGTAACATGGTCTCTCTTTCAGTCAATACTTCTTAACACAGTTCTATTCTGAAAATGTTAATGAAGATAAAGAAAGATCCACAAGTTACTGAAATGCTCAAACTTTTTTTCAGCAACCGGTCCAAATGCAGAGCTGTTTGCCTGCATTCAAGCTGTCCTTTGTTGTACAGCAACAGGCCAAACTGAGTGGCCACATTGTGGGTAGAATTCAGAGTCGTGGCACCCCGCAGCAGCTGAGAAAACAGTACTCATGTAGCTTGGTAGGACGCTCATACAGAGATTAGCATAGCTGCTGTTTACTCTGTACTGCCATGGAGTCAGCCACATGCATACACACAGCAACTCTGCTGCACATCCTTTGTTATACAATATTAGAGCTAAACCCAAAAGATTTACCAGTGCATGAAAATTAGCCCACAAGCTGTTAACCTTTGAAAATGCTCATTTCACACACACACTTACACAGCTAATTGTTCAGGTCAATCAGCAGCTCAGTGATGCATAGTTGTGACAATTGTGTAAAGTGAAACTGACGTCAACAGTAAAAGGTTAAACTAAACTAATGACCTACACACAGCTCAGGACTGTAGGTTAGCTGAAGATGGTTGAAGATAGTTAGCTTAACCTCATGATAATAGCCCGTCTTTATACAGATTAATACTGCAAAACATCGAGTTCACTTTGATGCCAGAACTTGACATTTGTAGTCAAAAGATAGTGAAAAAAGGAAATTGAAAAAAATGAATCCACCCCTGCTTAAAAGTTTGGACCACCTCTTTGCAACCAACGCAATCAATGCTGTGCAGGTCCGCTAAACAAACTGTTGGCTCCACATGAGTGTGTCCATGTCAGTGAAATGAAAAAAACATTTAATGTTTGTTTAAAAATGTTTTTCTTATAAGAATTTATATTTTTTGACAGCTGAATATTACTCGATGAGTTAAGTGTTATGTGAGTGAATCATAAATTATTGTAAATGAATGTCTGCACAGGCTTACAGAACACCAATACTAATGCTTTTCAACTTAATTCAAATAACAGTTCAGTGACTAACTAGAACAGATAGAGTGAAAAAACTGAGCATGAACACTGTTTGTTGAGATGCCTACAACATTCTTACCTGTCGGTTTTATAAAACAGAATTACAAACACCAGTCCAAAGTCCTTCTAGAAGCAAGTCTTATGAATCAGCAACTATCTTAAAACCTGTAGGTACTTATTTGGGCAGTAACTGTTTAATGGCAAAGGAATGTAGACAATGTACTGAGGAAGATTTGAAGAAAGCGTAAAGATAGATAGATTCTAAGTTTGAGTCGTAAAACCTCTGTGGAGGCACAGAACAACAATAGTCATATAACAGAACATATCAAAGGACTTGATGTAACTTGCCATATCCACTGAATGCTGTTTGACTGGAGCTAATTTTCTCAAAAATAAGGGCCAAGACCCAAAGCACAGCTCCAAACCAAGCAGTCAGTTGGTGTTCGGTCTACAATGGAGTGGTCACTCGTCTCAGCCCCATTGTGGTGTGCGGGAACAGTTTGACTTTACAGTTTGGATGACATGTCTCCAGATTACCCCAACAAACTGACAGCTAGTGCAACAAAAGGCTGCAAGGCTGTGGCTCTTTCACAACGTGTTCTCAGGCTTCAAACTACATCCCGTACTGCATTCTTAGGTGCACAACAGGATACATATTTATACGATCCCAGTTTTCTCTGGTCCAGTAATAATTCTAAAAAGCAGTAACTAACAGTAACAGTTACTGCCATTTAGTGTTGTACAGTTTTTTCAGTGTTTCATACATTTGATTTTGTATTGAAATTACTTTTTATGTGTTGAAGAACATTCATAAGCATTTGATAACTTTCAAAAGGTTTGGTAGTGGTGCCAGTGGAAGTTTTGGAAACAACTGGTTAGTCTTAGTGAGGCTCAAAATTTTGTATTATTAGGAATGGTAGCTGCAGACACAGGTGGCCATAACTGGTGGCTCTCTGGTAGGTTAACACTCTAGTGACTGCCTTACTGATAATATAGCTGGTTGTATGATTAACTGTACTAACAAACCAACCAAGAGGTCTTAGCTTTTGGTGAGGGAGTTTATATGTTTATATAAGCTACAGTTGCACCTCCCATAATTTTG
>NW_024582458.1:611869-642790 GCF_018398535.1 Haplochromis burtoni
GTAGTGTGGTTATATTAAATATAAGAGAAAGAGAGAACTTTAAGAAATTAATTTAGCCACTACAGTGACCATCAAAACCATGAAAAAATATTGCTGTAAACAGTTTATTTTACGACACCCCGAAACAAACATAGCGTCATAGGAAACAATAGATGTTTTTATATCGTCATCCGATATATATCGTTATATCGAACAGCCCTAGCTTGTACAATAACAATAAAGGGCTATTCTACTCTGTTCTATTCTTACTAAGTAACATAGCACTCTTCAGGCCACTAAGCCAAGTTCGGCAGATTCTGTCTAAAAAAAAAACAGAAAAACATCTTTTTTTGGAAACTATGGGATGAACTTATGATAGCTTTACTGATCATTAAATCGATCAAACCCAGTTGTCTCTAGTGGCAGTAACGTTCCGTGAAGTCCCAACCAAAATGCATTTTTGTGGCTCATTCGTAAAACCATTTATGTAATCCACTTTGTATTTTTGTGGGCCTTACGTGGTGTCGGCCATCACTGCTGTCAACAGACAGTAAAAGAGAGAGAATGCTGCTGCTGACGTCTGCGATGACCAAAAGCGCACTGAGAGACCACCGTGAATGTGCACTGGAAAACGCCAGAAATAATGGAAAAGAATGCTAATTGTTAGTTCTTCTTTGGCTTAAACCGATACGTGTGAATTACGCACCAGTTTACTGTGCAGAGCGCGTGCATGCACGAGACCCAGAGAAAAGAAAGCAGCGTGAAAACATGGATTAGTTTTCAGGAGCTCAGCCTTAATTTGCCTGATGCTGCTCTTACGATGTGGTACTTGTGGTCGGCGTGTGCGTGCCGGTGCACGTGCGTCTGTGTCTGTCTGTTGATGGTGACGGTGGATATTCTTAGTTTGTCGTGCAAAAAAAACAACTCTCACTGGAAATCTACTTACACGCATTTAAATCTTCATTCTGGTTTGTGAATAATGTTAAGATAATAGACTCGCTCACGTAGACACACAATCTCACACTCAAACTTTTAGTTACTCCGTATCCTGCTGAGATGCTGTTGCTGTCAAATATGTGTGTGTGTAACCAGTGTGTTCCACTACTGGTTAACTGTAATTTCATGTCGGTTTTAATCCAGGAGCTTCAATCTTCATTCCTGGATAATACTGACTGGAAACCTGGAAACACATAAAGTCAGCACATAGCTTTTTCAGTAATCACCTTCTCAGTGTGTGTGTGTGTGTGTGTGTGTGTGTGTAGGTGGATGGGTATTAACATCTTTGTTGGGACCAAAAATTGTACGTTTGCTACAGGGCTGGACTGGGACAAAAAATCGGCCCGGGCATTTTGACTAGAGACCGGCCCACCAGGTATTAAAGCCATAAAGCCTTTGAATAAAAACGAACGCTGTGGTGACAGTGATGTACACTGTCTTGTTGGCATATGTATGATGTCTATAGATTTTACATCAGATAAAAACTTTGGTTGTAAGATTCAGATAATTATTTAATAAAAGCTAAATATTTTAAATGAGAATAAGAAAGTATTTCTTTGTGCCCCCCTCTCCCTGTTAATGCCCTACCTGGCCCCCTGGCAAAACTTTGCTAGACCCGCCCCTGCACAGTTACCAGCTGTCAGCTACTTAGAAAAGGATCCTGGTGTTATTTGTCTCTCAGAAACAGTTCATAACTTCCCTTCAACTCATTCATGTCACCTAAAAGGTAAACCTGTTTCTCCATCACCTGTTCAGCTCTGATGATTCAGTAAGGACATCTCCTGGTTTCATCTTCATGTTTCCCTCTCACCAGCATATCCAAACCGACATCATGACCAGCAGCTTTACAGCTGTGGCTCCAGCAAACATCAGCTGATACTAGAAATTAATATTAAATAAATTCTAACAACAGCTGATCAAGCTTAAACGTGCTGCTGTTGTTTAGCGCGACATCCGCTGGTTTCCTCTTTCTGGCGCAAAGTGGGCGATAAACAAACAAGAGAGAAAAGCCGATCAGCTGATCATTGATCAGTTTCATGATTGAAGTAGAACAGGAGAGGGAGGGGAGAGAATGAGAGAAGAAGAGACAGCTGCAGCGAAACACAGAATAAATCCAGCTTTGTGTCTTTTTCCATTCTAGCTGAAGTCCGGGACAAACTGTTCCTTTTCACCTCAATACGAAACGCGTAATATTTTCTCTGAATACGGGACGATTCCGTTTTTTACGGGACGGTTGGCAACTCTACTAACTAACCTTATGAATAAAATAAAGTTCACTATCAGTAACATCATAGCACCCACCCAGCTGTATAGAAACTCCGTCATGCTAGCTAGCACGCAGTACGAGTATTGTAACTGACTGTAAAAAGTCAGCACAACGAAAATAAACTCCACCTAAACTTGGTTTATATCTGACCCAGATAGACTGCAGGTCATAACTTCTTACCTGAAGTTCAGTTCACCTGACACTCGGACCGCAGGCTGCCTCGGGTCTCTCCTCCTCCTGCCTCCCTTTCCCTCATCCACCTGCTGGTCTCTGTGAAAGCTCCGCCATAGAAACCAGTTATTTTTACGCATCGGCCAATCCACCACCTCTCATTGCTTATACCATTACAACAACAACGACAAAAAAAAAAAAAAAAAAAAAAACACCCATAAAAACGAAATACCACCATCGGCCCACCCAAATGCCCGGTATGCCCGATGGCCAGTCCAGCTCTGGTTTGCTATACTTGTGGGGACAGACAGCCTTCGCAGTGTTGCCAACTCCTCAGTAAGAAAAATCGCTATTGGCTGTCCTAAAAGTCGCTAGAAGTCGCCAAATGACGTCATCGCCTAATTTGCCTAATTGGTCATGCTAATGTAATTATAACCTACGCTGTTGGAGAGAGAAATAACATCGTGGAAGAGACATAAAGTGAGTAAAAAACGTCCTAAATACAGTTAGAATTTATTTAGAACTACAAATTAAATTTATTTTTGCAATTATTGTTTTTTAATGTCACAATTCCAACCCTGCTCCTTTATCCAGGCCTGGACCGGCAAAAGTGACCCAAAATTGGCACTCTGGTGGAGTTACTGTGTGTGAGAGTGTGTGTTTATAAGTAGTTTTAAACCTTGTGATCCACAAAACAGCATAGCAGTAAAAGAAGAACTGACTGCGTTACAGTCAGTGCGGGAGCAGCGGCTTCGCTCATGCGCGATTCATTTGCCGTTTGGACGCACAGGTGTGAACGTCTCCTGCCCTGATAGCAGCTGAGGAGGACTGTCCTCTGCCCGTGAGTGCTTTGGCACGGGTGAGGTGCCAAGGCAGCACCGCTGCTTGTTGAGAGTAAGAGCGATATGCGTTTTCACGTCAAAAAGTCGTCATAAATAAGTTTCCAATAACACCAGAAAAAGTGGCCAGATTTGTCGCTAGTCACTTTTTAGAAAAAAAGTCGCTAAGGGGATCTGAAAACTGGCTAAATATAGCGACAAAGTTGCTAAGTTGGCAACACTGAGCCTTCGTGGGGACCAGAATTTGAAGGCATTTTTGAGACTCAAAATGTGGTTTTAGTGTCAGGGTCACAATTAGGTTATGGTTAGGTTTAGGCTAAGGATCAGGGTTAGGCATTCATTTTTGATGGTTAGGGTTGGGGTAAGCGGCTAGGGAAAGCATTATGTCAATGAGATGTCCCCATAAGGATATAAATACAAGCATGTTTCCTATTGTTGCTTTAGTGTCTGACCAGAAATCTGAGGCCTTAATTAGCCTTTCGCTGATTAAGCTAGTGAACCTGATAGCCGATGTACACAGCATCCAGATATGAATATGATGTAAGAAGCAGCATGTTGTGAAACATGAACATTAATGAGGCTTGTCGTCTGTGGACAACATGGTATTCAAAGGTATTAGAGGGTGCTGATGAACAAGGACACACCCTGATAATTAATGTTTCATCAATGAGTATTTACTGAACGCAATGTCAAGCTGGTCGAACTGTGCATACCGATGATTAATGGCAACTGACTCTACTAGACATTTACCGTACCTCCTAAATTTGCTTGAAGAAAATAAAACTGGACCCAGAATGAAATTACTTATCAAACTTCATGGCACATTTATTATCAAGATCCCAGGAAGCACCTGCTGCATGTATATTTACACTTTATTATGTTAGCAGTTATTGCATTATGGATGTGTTTTTTTGTGCTGGCTGCTCAGTGCACTTCTTGTCGCTGACTTATGATGAATGCAAAGTCCCTTGGTAGCACCAAGTGACAGCAAGAGGTGAGTTATTGTACTCATTTCAGGATTGCTGTTAGTGTGTGTGTGTGTGTGTGTGTGTGTGTGTGTGTGTGTGTGTGTGTGTGTGGGTGGGTGGGTGAGTGGGTGTTTGTGTGTCCATCCTGAACCTGACTCACTAAGACAAATGACCTGACGTCATCGCAGAGGTCTGAGGAGTGTCGGTTTGTCTGGTTCGCATTCATCTTTTACAAGGTGAAAATGGAAACTTTTTTCTGAGAAACAGACACACTTGTTTAAATAATGATGTCTGAGCACTCTGGTGTCAGCTGCAATGACTCTGTTCAGCAATTTAGAAAATGCTTCATCGGTTGTCTTCCTTAAACCCAATTAAGTGGAATAAAAAAGAGCCTGCTGCACTTTTTAATGTATTCTGACACGGGTTGCTTAATATCTTTTGTTCCGGCACCCAAACCCTTTTTCCAGACCTCGTCCAATAGAGGCTTTGTCTCAAAGAGCCACAACAAAATGCCCAAAATGATTTGTACTTTGCTGTCACTGCTGACATTGTACTTCAGCAAAGCATGAGGTCTGCATTACGCTGCGTCCTCTCTTTTAATTATCAAGAAGGACAAAAAACAAAACAAAGGCTCCTTTTGGGCTTTTTTCGGTTCCTTCTAAGATTTGTATAATCTATCAGACCAGATCAAATATCAGATTATCTGTTATGAATTTAATTTTTAGTACTTGGGCTACCCCAATTGTTCATTTTCAATATGGTTTGATTACTTGTTCACACTAAATATATAGTGTTGAGTTAGTTGGTCCACTCCAAAAACACCTAAAACACCGATAAGCCGCCATTACATACAGACAGTATGATGATGTTGTTGATCATCTCATTTTTCTTTTGGTAAATTTGGACTCAACTAGAGCAGAATGATACACAGTACACACAGTTATTTGCTTTAGTCCTTCAGATCAACCACTGTTTAAAACAATCTTCTGAATTGTTCATCTCTCAGCTTCTTCTTTGCTAATTTCCATCAATAATGGTGGACATTTAAATGCTGATGTGCATAAATCAGTGCATACAGATCAGTATTTAAGGTTTCACTCTCATCATCCACTGGAACACAAACTAGGTGTCATCAGGATGCCACAACACAAAGCGAACACAGACACAACAGCCAGGGAAGCATCATATCAGGATTAGGAAACAAAAGAACCTCTGGCTAAGCAGATCCCTCAACACAGAGGTGATATCTTGTCAGGAGAGGACTCTGCAGTCTATTTACACCTACAGGCCAGTGGACGCTCTTTCGGTGCATGGGGAGGAATCCTGGTTTGAGCGAGGAGTCAAGGAGGTCATTTAGAGAAGGAAATAGTATCTTTCAACTGAGAAGCGGGTACTTCGCATGTCTTGGCATAAACTGGGCGAATGGAGGATAGAGGAAGAAATGGCAGGCAGATGAACAGGGAAAGGTTGCTGCCAAGAAGCTATTCTTAAGGATTAAAGGCTGGGATATGCCACAAACACAAGACCTGGACTGGAAATCAGAAGAAAACTGAGAGGCAGCTCTAGTTTTGAGTTAGTTCAACTGTGGGTAACAATGTTCTAGACTGTGTGTGATACATTTTAATATGCTACTTACTGGCTTCATGGTTCACGGGTATTGCAGTATCCAAAGCTGTCTGCCAAGTCGAAATATGGAACAAAATGTTTTCAGAAATAAAAGCAGTGATTAGAGCTAGTGGCCATAACTTAGGTGATCTATAAAGACAGTTTTTCTTAGGAAGTAAATTAAGAAAGAATGAATAGGTGCAGACTTAACAGTAAAAGCACATAAAACACAAAATTTTAGTTTCTACAATACTTTGACCAACACAAATGTTACATCTGTTGAACATTTGCTTGATACCACTGTCCTTTTGAAGATATAAGCATGCTAAACTCACTAAATGTATAGAAATGCCACATTACATATTGAGTGATGTGTTTCTACGCTCTGTCAGGCACACACAAGAAGGATGCGAAGGTTGTTGCAACTTATCCCCTACTATGGCTTAAACAGTGTTCGGCTTTGTGTCTTTAAATTCAGATGAAATGAACTATAAATAAAATGGCCAAGTTTTTAAATTTAAACATGTCGCACAAGGAGTCCATGCAAGGAAACAAGATGTCACCAAAATAGAGCTGAAGGGATTCACTCTGAGGGGCTCAGTGGAACGTGTCGCTGAACATGATGTGGTGCGGAGGAATCTCATTCCCACCGTAAAGCATAAATACCTCAGCATACCACGGTTCACCAAGGCTGTTTGTCTGGCAGTGGGACAAGTGTTTATGTGTATGTGTGTGCGGAAGGTCAACACTACAAGCCGAGAAAATGGGGACTCTGTTATTACACTCGGTCCATGTTCGACTTCATTTCAAGAATGCCAAATTCACAGCAAACTAACACGTGAAACCTACTGTTTTCTACATGCAGGGAGTTAATCTAGTGCATAATTTCTTCCATATATTGAGCATATCCACACACACCAAACCAGACTGAGGGCAAAGCTGAGTGGTTCATTCATGAGGCGGTCCTGTGGGAGAGAGGTTGTGCCCTGTTACCTTATAAAGGAGGGTTTATAGAGGCCTGTAGCCTGTCTCACTCCCCTCTGACAGCACACGACCTGTCTTACATGTTTTGTCTATCTCTTTATCTCAACTCTAAATATCAGATAGAATAACTATTACTTGAAATAGTGTTTTTTAGAGTAATATGCCCAACAGGAAGCCCTACTTTTTTTCTTTCTAAACAGACTTGGTTCAGCATCGATTATGTAGGTTGCACGTTTGATTTTTAATAACTCTGACTGCTGTTTGAGAGCAAATTGCTTCATTGCGCTTTAAAAGTTTCACTTATCAGCCATGCTTCCTTTAATAATATCGGTACATTTTGATTTCTTAAAGCGAAAGTGGTCATTCAAATATTTGATGTAGACAGAGAAAAAAAAATAACATTTGGCAAATCTCTGTGGCAAAGCAGGAAAAGATAAAGAGTCATTTAAGTAGCTCGACCATTTTAAGCAAGTACATCAAGCTGGGTACGCTGCACACAGGTACAATGAGGTCTTGTCTAGCCAGTAGGCAATGCTGATCAGGGCTGAAAGCTTTGCAGAGATGTGGCCAACTTTCTGTTTGTGTCTCTGCTGCCAACTTCTTGACAGCCAAATGTTCTGCAGTAACTTTAATAAGTGTTTCAGGGAGAAGTGCAGGAATGTAAAAACTCCTCAGTCACCACGATGCTGTCACTGATAAGCTTTTTTTTTACTGTAGTTGCCTTGTGCTTAGACTCAAGAACAGATTGATTAGTAACATTTCACCTCTGTTGAGCCTGTGTTCTAATAATAATAATATCATTTTCGACCTGTAACCTGCTTTGTAAGTCGCTAACCCCAAACCCATCATCATCAACTTTTTAATGACTCATGTTTTGCTGTTAGAATAAGTCCTGAGGCCCATGCAAAGACTGGATCAATGTTGTAGAAAAATTAGAATAGGCTCCATTTACAGTAACTATAATTTAAGCTACATGCTACCAATAGCATGTTAGTATGCAACATTTTATAAAAAACAAAAAATCCCTGATTTACAACCATGTTTTCAAAAATGTTGGGATACTGTATTAACCATTAATAAAAACAGAGAGCATTGATTTCTTTATGTAACACATTTTTACATAAAGGCCACACTTTTTCCATCCAGCCACCAGACTGCTGAACAGTGACACTTCATAGACACCTCACTCTCACCAACACTATGCACTCCATATTGGACATATATGCTATTCCTTTTGTACGATATTCAAACTGCTGACCTCTGTATATTTTACATATATGTATATATATATACACGCCCTCACACCCATATGCATATATATACATATATATGAGTCATGTGCATACATTCTTATAATTATAATTGTGCATAGGTGTATTCTTCTCACATTCCTGCTCTTATATTTCGCTTGTTTCTTATGTTCTTGTATTTTTTCACCGCTGTTGCTTATAAAACTTGCACACAAGTATCTCACTCACATGTGCTGTACCAGTGTACCAGTAATATGACGTGATAATAAAAGTGATTTGAAATGAGGTTCAGGCAGCATGTTTCAAAAGAAGGCACTCTGTTAAAACCGCTTTTATTTTAATAGCCTTTGCAGTTAGCAGTTAGGAACCGAGTGGACATGTTTAGATGTCCTTGTAAATATTGTAAATAATGCACTTTGTTTTAGAAGAGTTTAATAAGTTTGTGTGATCAGAGAATTTTGTAATCAATCAAACTGATTACAAAAGTTTCATGGCCTGATCACGGGAAGAGACAGTGACATATAAAATAGTGTCATCTGCAAAAAGAGGTACATCACAATTTTAAGTGGCAGAGATAACACTGTTTATTTATAGAGTGATTAAGAGAGGTTCAAATATAGAACCCAAGGAACATCCATACAAACAGATTTGACCTACAAACTTTCAAAACTACTGACTAAGAAAGGACATTCATCCAAACCAAGTGACAATATTTTTTTAAATACAATGTCATTCTGCTGAATTAAATACTTTTAGTAGATCTATGAAAACTGCAGCACAATGCTGATAATTATCAAGGGCTTATATAATTACTGAATACAGATACAGCAGCTGTTGTTGTGATGTGACATTAACTATAATGTGACTGCGCTGCCTGTAAAGACAGTTTTGAAATAATCACCAGAACTGTTAGAGTGTTGCCAGTTTTGGTCATCATGCAAACTGTTTATAAGGTTGGTGAAACCTGCAGTCGGCTGAGAATGAAGACGTTACATTATAGGTGACAAACGTTTCTCAGACTGGAAAAACAACGTCCAGATGAAGACGTTGCCTTTCCTTTCCTTACCTGGACAATTGAGAATGCATCATGAGACTTGTAGGTCCAGTGATCAGATTAGCTCTGTGTTGAAGGAGTGATGGGTCTAAACTGTCCACACCCTTAGATTTCTTTGGGTTTAAGGTGATTTTAGTTTAAGGGTAACTATAGACCTCCCCACAGGTCTATAGTTACCCTACAGACCTAATAAGTAATACATGAGGGGGGGGTTGTTTGCTTTTGCATATTTCATAGAAAATTTATAGAATTAGGGATATTATGTTGATCAGATAACAAATTTTCAAGTCCAAGTCAAAATGAAGTGATGATGAAAGTCGCACAGACATCTGACTTACTAGTTGTTTTACCATTTTCAAAGCAGATTTTTGAAGGAACCTTATTATATAAATTTAATAGTTACCACAAAACCACTTTTTATTGTAAAGTAGAGACCCTCCAATAATACAGAGAAACTCCAACACTCAGCTGGGCATCTATGAGCAAGCGCTTGGCGACAGTGGGAAGGAAAAACTCCCTTTTGCTATTTCTGCATTTAACAAATGAAGCCCCCAAAAAAGCATGTTATCCAAGAAGTTTGACAAAATAAAATTCAATAAAACATTGATTTTAATCAAAAACTGACAAAATATGCAAATACAAATATTAAAATTAATAATAATAATAAAATAAAACCATTAGCACCAGAGCATATAATAAGGGTGCTATTTTGGCTTTGGTGCCTGGGCACGTAATAAGAAAAGAGTTCTTTCTTTAACACCAGCCTACTGCAGCCTGCTGTCATTACGGCATACTTATCAAAATGACACAGACTCATTACAGTGAGCAGAGACATGATGACTGATCAGCATGTGTTTGGGTCTGCATCTGTGTGCCAGTGGTCAGGTGAAAGAGGTCGCTGTGACCAACACACACTCATTATGGCACTACCTGAAAGTTTGTGTGTGTGTGTGTGTGTGTGTGTGTGTGTGTGTGTGTGTGTGTGTGTGTGTGTGTGTGTGTGTGTGTGTGTGTAGATGTAAGGTCACAAGGTCATGGTCTGAGTCCTGTCCTAACAACATAGCGTCTGTGTCCTCCACCTTCAATAAATAGAGACAGTCATTCATACATACCACCCATCCATCAGAGCTCTCAACATATCACCACAGAAAAAGGGAGCACTTATTGAATGAGACTGAGACACCTAAATGAAGAAAATGTATGTCCTAAATAAAAATTGGTTTTAACCCCAAGTACTTCTTTTCAAAGCCAATAGAGATTAACCAACAAAGAATTTTAAAAGTTATAAACCTTTGTAGATCACTGTGATCACACAAGAATGTGACATAGCGTCTGACTCAGACTTTTACAAGAGTCAAGATGTAAACCAAAAACTGTGTATACAGAGATAAAAACTATTTCAGATGAGGTCAGTGTAATCTGCCTGCCTGTAATGTGTCAGGATACCGCTGTTAACAAGACTGTAAGACAGACTGATTGTGATACCAATGTGCAGCCTGTAAATCACTGCATGGGAGACGAGGGAGGAGTGGACTGAGTCAAAACGAAAGACAATTAAAAATGGGAGAAGGAGAGCAGAATCACATGTTTCTGTGAATGTGCTCGTGGACATGGTGTTCACCTCACTTGGACATCTGGCCAGTGTTTTAACCCTCTGGGGTTTAACTTGTCATCAGCAAACACCTTGAAGAAGCTATTGCTGTAAATTAGCACTATTTAAATAAAACTGAAATAAATGGAACTGAGCTGTAATTGCAAACCTCAACTAATTCTGTCGACAAGACTGAGAAGGTACTCGATTAAGGATTCAAAGGCAAGTTGGAAGTTCAGAAGTATATATTATATTATTAAATGAAAAGTACAGAAGAGTAATATCAGTACATAAGCCTCAAATACTTGTATGTATTAAGTTAAATTAAGTGTAGGTAATGGTGGGAGCTTAATTCGTATCCTTTCCACTAATGCTGCCAGCTGGTCAGTGGTCAGTAGTTGTCCAGAGGACATTGTTCCAGAAGTCTTATTGTTCCGATGCAACTTTCCAAAGCGAAGCTTTGCAGCAATTTTTTTTTTTAAGAAAAGTCTTTCTCCTGACCATTCGCAAACTGCCAGATTGAATCTGCTTTTATAGCTGTGCTCACACTTGCTGCTAATCAGTTAAACAAGTGCATTTAATTACCGGCACCTGGCTGTTACTTACCCTCTTAATTCCTGTGGAAGCAGTAACAGTGTACTCGTGTTTTCACAGAACTGTAGCTCCTAGCTACACCCCTGCACGCACTGCCATTAACCATATTACCTTAAAAAATTTTGATATGAAACTGAAAACATCTTGTGGTTATGAACTGTGCACTAGGCACTCTCTATTAAACTCTTGGAAACAGCCACACACCGTTGCATTCACACACTTGCACTCGCACAGCAGATACACACTCGGCATCTAGCAGACGGGTCATAATTCAAAAGGCTAATGTTTGTCATGGCTGCCTGCTTAGTTTAGATATATTGAGACCTGATCCCCCTGGGATGTAACAGTAAAGTTACACACAGGGACACTCACACACACACACACACACACACACACACACACACACACACACACACACCTGCCCACACACATTTGTGACGTAACAGTGATGGAATCGATTCTTCACGACTCGAGACAGATGAATGGAAATGATCCACATGAACACCTCTGTGCTTTCTGCCCTGCTCACACACAAGGTGAAGGTTATTGGACGTGAAGGAGAATGAGAAAGGCTGAGAGAGAGCTGTTCCAAGATTGTGTGTGTGTGTGTGTGTGTGTGTGTGTGTGTGTGTGTGTGTGTGTGTGTGTGTGTGTGTGTAGGTGTGCGTGAGTAACTCCTCCAGGAGTCCCACTTTAAATCAGGGCTTATTAAAGCCGCCTTATTTCAGCCACACTGAACCACTGCTGGACTCCCAGGTTATCACAATAACAATAAATCCCATTCACTCTGGCTCTACAGGCCGCTGTGTGTGTGGGCGTGTGTGAGAGCGTGTGTGCGTGTGTGTAAGTGATATAGTGTTTCTGGCCTTGGAAACTCATTAGGAGTTTCCCAATGCTGTCCACTGGAGGGAGGAGACTGGGGTTGTCACGGAAACATGTCAATCGGTTAACTCTCCCATCAACAGAGTTCCCCCACTGTACATGCATGTGTGTGTGTGTGTGTGTGTGTGTGTGTGTGTGTGTGTGTGTGTGTGTGTGTGTGTGTGTGTGTGTGTTTAAAACTGATCATCTGAGAAGAATTAGGCCTCATAACAGTGACAAGCTTCTGTGATCGGAACCAATCCTTTAGGGCTGAATGCAATAGAAAATCTTTAATAGGACGCACATTGTTAATATGTTCCCCATTGTGTAATAATTTCCACCTGAACTCCAAAACAGGCACGCTAACAGGATGATACACACTTCAAAGATAAAGCAGAGTACCTGTTTGTAACAATGAAATATTAATTCAATTACATTCATCTTGAACCGGATGAAAGGATGAGGGTATCTTTTGAAACCTCCATGCAAAATGTTTACACTGATGTTTGTTTGCCAGCACTCTTCTTCACTTTTCTTGGACTGATTGCTACAACTATCCCTCATTAGAAAAGCAAGAACTGAACTTATCTGGATGTTATGTATACTATACACTATATATTTAAAAAATAAAGTTGGTTAGTAGAAACATTTAGAATAAATACCATCTATTCTTGGCTGTATTTTCATGGCAGGATGAAGAAGTCTGTCTAGACGTTCTCGTGCCACTGCGTCATGGCTGTGATTGCCATGCCATAAAAGAAATGAGAGGAGCTGATTTGATTGGATGTGATTGATAACCCTTGCACATTCTCTGATAATGTATTCTGCTTGATTTATCCTCTTTCAAAACACCAGTCCCAGTGTATCTGAACTGTGCCAACACCTCTTGTCGTTACTAACTTAAAGACTGTTGGACATTGTCCACTTTATTTGCTTCTGGCACCTGCAGCATGCTAACCAATTTTTCTTGTCCCAAATGATTAATGTAGACTCACGGGTCAGGCAGCATGGCTCAGTAGCCCTCACCACATATGTCATATGTCAGCGGGTTGAAAGGTGATTTTGAGATAGAGGTGAGTACATTATCTTAGCATCAAACATGCCAAAATGACTTAACACATGCACGTGTGCCCTGTAAAATCTGGCAAACCCAGAAGAGCCATATAATTCTTAGTTTTTATAAGTGCCTTGAGATTACAAATTCCTCATAGCTCTGCTTACATCACTCTGCCATATATTAGCTCGCTTTGACAACAACAAGTCTGGTTGGCCACAAGACTTCATCGTGTACAGAACTTTGAGTTCAAAAGGCGAGGGTGCTCTTTTTTTTAACCTCTGTGCCCATTTGAAGCCTTTCATATAATGAATAGAAGTCTCTCAATGGAACTATTTTAAGGCGAGGACTAAAGCTTTACTGCAGAATAACAAACACAAAATCTTGGGGAAAAAAAGGCAAAAAAAAGAAACAAGAAAGACTGACGAATGACCATTGACACTGTAGCTATTAGACAACCACAGTGTATTTTCATGTCCTATTGTCCTTTTGTGATCAACAAGGTGGAGGAGCTTGGTGAGCTGATTACGACCGAGAGGAAACACCCTGGGTGTAGCATGATGTGTTTCATGAAGACGTTGCTACATCCACACTTCCTGGTCCACAGTGTTACCACCATGCTTGGCTTTGTGACTGCACTAGCTGCGATCGAAAACTAATGCAATCCCAGATATTACTGCAAAGAACAAATTTTGTGGCCTGAATGTTGAAAGTCGAGCTGTGGACCACATCAGTACCATCAGCTGAGGGATTCTCTTTAATTATTGATGTTTCTGATCAGTTTGAATCAATGCAATCAAATCTATCAGCTGACATAGAAGTGATTAGGGGGACCAACCGTCCTCTTTTTCCCGGACATGTCTATTTATCACATTTTGTCTGGGGCGCCTGGAGGATTTTCGAGATTGATGAAAATGTCTGGGTTTTCCTACAGGCCTACAGAGGACAGATACGTGGGACGTCATCCCCGAACTGCTGCTTTGTGAGTGGTTGTTCTGCGCTCACAGAAAGTCTATATGGCATTTTGTATTTCACAATTCATTAACCGCACAGAGAAGGCATTGTTTAAATATGTTAAATATGTTTATTTAAGCAAACAGTATTATTAAAGTTCTTCATGACTGGGCCAAGTGTCGTGTTTTTTGGAAATCAAAATAGGGTATTCATGATGATCATAGCTATTCAATTTTTTTTCATTTTATTTATTTATTGCCAAATCACAATAACAGTTGCCTCAATGCATTTTATATTATAAGGTAAGGATCCTTCGATAAAAGCGAGAAAACCCAAACAGTCAAACAACTCATTATGAGAAAGGGCTTGGCGACAGTGGGAAAGAAAAATTCACTTTGAACAGGACAAAACCTCCAGCAGAACCAGGCTCAACAATCAGCACATTGGCAGCAATCTGCCACAACCAGTTGGGGGGTGAGGGGAGGGGGGAGGCAGGACAAAGACACACCGTGGAAGAGAGCCAGAGGTTAACAGTAACTAATGATTAAATGCAGAGGGGTGTATAAACATATAATGAAAATTAAACGCTCAGTTAAGCCATAGAAATTAAAGTTACTGCACTGCAGTGGTTTGCTTCATATCTAAGACTCCAGTTTGTTCATGTAAATGGGAAGTCATTTTCACACTCCACGCTTTAATTCCACAGGATTCTATGCTAGGACCAATTCTCTTTACATTACATTTTTAAGCTGTGATGTATCGAGCTCTTCATGTTTTCTATTTTGTATTTTGCTGACCTGTTTTTGTGTAATATACCTTCTTGTGCTGTTTTATTTTGTTACATAGTGTTCATCTTATTAAGCTAGTTTGTTTTCAAGTTTTAGCTACTGTGATACAATCCTTTCCCATCTTTGGGATAAATTAAGTAATTTTATGCCAAGAGCCTACCGAGCGGACAGTATCTATGGCAACATGCCACTCAGGCACCTTCACATAAACATTGTGTGGCCTATTAGAGTTCTCTGTGGTGCCCACCTTTCAGTTGTGTTTCGGCTGGTTTTGTGATATAGACATAACGACCCTGACTGCCTGAGGAGAAAAGTAAATGTAAGAGACTTCTAACTTTCTGAGTGATCATTTTACATCCAAATCACAGCACAGCCGTTATCTCAAATGTGTGTGTGATTAAATCACACACATTTTAGCTTATTCTTGCGATTGGATTATATTTATGGATTATTAGCTGCTATTTATGTTGGTGATGGTGTAGCTGTTCATTGGAGTTTTTGATCTGATTATAAAAACTTAATTAAATCTTTTTGTACAAGTTTTTCCACCTTAGCATACTTTGAAAAGTATTAATTGCAATGTGAGCTCTTAGCTTGCTGCAGACTTCTGCCTTTTTCTGTCATATTTACAGCACTTGCAATTTTAGAGATGATTTGATAAACGACTTTTCCTAAACAGTTACAGAAAGTATAAAACCATGTGTGTGTTTATGTGTATGACATGTAGTAGTTTACTTTTACAGTATGCATGTGATAAATATGCATGTTTACATGTTTTACTTTGTATGTGTGGGCGTCGATGTGTTTGATCAAGTGATTTTGCATACAATATTGTGTGTGTGTGTGTGTGTGTGTGTGTGTGTGTGTGTGTGTGTGTGTGTGTGTGTGTGTGTGTGTGTGTGTGTGTGTGTTGTGCCAGTGGAAACCATCGAATCTATTTTCAGAAGAGACGTTCATTTGTTCCATCTGGAGCCAATTAGATAACCTGAAAGCAGCACAGACGCTGTGTTTTGATACAGTGATGCTCCATCTTTTTGGTTTCAGTGACGAGATTGCTGAAGAATGTCCACACACACACAGACGCACACACCCACACACAAAGGCAAATGATTGCAAATTCCTCATAACTTTGTCTCTATCATTCTGTCATGCGTTAGCCCTTTTTGTCCCGTTCCACCCATCTGCACACAGACTTATAAATGTGCTGTTGGCAATATCACGGGTGATGTTATTTGACAGAGTTTTGATCAGTGTGTGCCGCACGCAAATGTCATGGTCCAAATCAAGTAATGTATCAAACATGTGTCCTTTACACAAATCACATCAGAGAACAAGGCATCGCTCTCTCTCTCTCACACACACACACACACACACACACACACACACACAGACCAGAGTCTTCAACATAGATGATATCAATCACTTCATTGGCATTCATACTCAGTAACATGCTCTCCCACAGTAAAACTGTGTGCGGCTGACCACAGATTCTGTTGGCCAGCGACTCAGTGGAATGTGACAATATCCCAGGGAAGTAGATTCAGCACTGAAACTCTTAGTCAGCCAGCAACACCAGTTAACCCCTCTATTATGATAAGGGCCGTTTCTGCTGTTTTGAGCTGTCTGAATTACTGCATCTCTTTTTCTTTCTCATTTTATTTTACATAATGCATGTTAATTTAGTTCTATTAAAATGGCCTAAATCAGTGCAAAATGTGTACTTGTGCTGTGTCTGATATATAAAGATGGTGAAAGTACCACTGCATGTGTGGAAAAAAGTGTATAAACACCTTGCTAGGTTCTAAAGAACAGTGTGCAATCTGTTAGTACTTGGATCACCATCATATGGGAATGAAGGAGGTCTGAAAAAGTTGGAATCAAGTTAGCTTTGCACCACCTTAGGGCCAATTTATTGTTTCTGTAACCACAAGGGGCCACGTGGAAACTTTGATAAGCTCCTTTGTTTTTATTCAGAATTTTAGATGCCATAGTGTTTCCTAGCTTCCTAGAGTATAAAGTTGCTGAAACTATAATCTGATCTTTTCAAGATAACACAGAAGCAGTTACATGTTTAGAAAATCTGAAGAGTATCTAAGATCTAAGAAGGTAAATAGATGTTTCGATAAACGCTCCAAGACTTTATACTGGGGTTCATTTTAGCTTCTTCAGTAAATGTGTGGCATAACATATTCATCCAATTAAGTTATTACATTAGTTTGAGCCTGAAGCCTATCCAGGTCAATTGCAAATACATCCTGCTACTTTTTGAGCCCTTTTAATTCTCTCTCTTTTTTGAGGGTGTAAAGGGTTTGCGGGTGAGCAGGATTGATTTTGTGAGTATTTCTTCATTTTTTTTCTTTCCTTTAGTGTTTTCAGGATTTTTGCATAAACAGTCATTTGAAAATGAAACGGAAACAAATTCTTACTGCTTCTATAGCAATTAAAATGTTCAATAGCAGCCAGGTGCTACTAATTAAAAAGAAATTGATCTATTGATCATCAGCAAGTGTGAGCACTTCAATGAAAGCAGACGTACGCTAACAATAAAACTCAACTTGACTCGACATGACTCAGGTAGCTCGTTACAGTTCAATATTGTACAGCTAGTGACGCTACAAGTATAAAAAGATTGCTTGTTCTCTTTAATGAAACATGGCTGCACAGCTTAGGTTTGTTAAATTTCATCTGAACAAACCTCAAGACTTCTGGAACAATGTCCTTCGAACAGGCAGGACCAACGTAGAGATATGTGGCCATAATACACAGAGACACCCGAGGGTCCTGTAAAAAGCTAACAACTCATGCACATAGTTAATATGGTAACCCACTTCAGGTCTGGTCACACACTTAAGGACACACAACTTACAGTTTTACATTTAAAAAATCAAGAGCTTGAATGCAGTTCAAAAGATCTTTGTTTTTTCCCTTAAATTCAAAATCAGTGTGATGTTTTTCGTTGTGCATGCAGACAGGATGTAGATAACGCTGTATGATGTTACCTGTATAATCAGAAAAGTAAACAGGTAAAGTGACCTTGCAGCAATGACGATTATTTTATTTCATTAATACATGTACAGATTTTTCAGGCTTTCCAAAATCTTAAATAATAATAATAAATAATGATAATAAATTTTATTTATAAAGCGCCTTTCAAGACACCCAAGGACACTGTACAATAGGATAAAACACATAACAGAACAATGACACAAGGGAGAACGATAAAACAAAAGCACAAGATAAATAAACTGATACTGTATTTTCTTAACAATAACTGACATGGATGATAATCATTTTACCTAAATCCTTATCTCATGTGAGGCCAACAAAATGGCTAGATCCGTCCCTGGGCATGTAGAAATAAAACTGAAGGGAATAAAAGCAACCATATGTCTGGCTCTGTTGCATCTTTTTTTTAATCTTTTTTAGTCCATCGTGGGTTACTTTTATAGGAGGGCAGTGCTGTATGGGTGGAGTGTTTTTAATAAAATTGCCATTGCAACCAAAACCATAATCTTTCCCTAATCATTTCCCAAGATTGTTTTTGTGTATAAAGTTACCTAACTTTAACCAGCATTAACTAAATCAGCACATGTCAGTACTACATGTTTAAAAACCATCTCTTATTCTTTTGAATGACTTTTTGAATCATTTTTAATCAAATGTCCTGTTACATGAGCATCAAATAACATTATGTTGAAAAGCTAAGTTACCAGTAAATATAATCATGTCTGTCATAAGTCTGCAGAAGCTCCTAATCTGAAGTTAATATCCTGTGATTACTCCATTACACTCCTCTCAAACCACTCGTGTGCACGTACATACACGTGTAATCCCGCTCACACAGATACCAGCATTTACCTCCGAGGAAAACTGTAGCTGCTTATTACGTCAGAGGTGTTTATGCTGGCATGATTGGTGCCCACAGAGCCACAAGCCCTTACTGCTGTTTCTCCACCCAATAAAACACAAATCTGTTGACAAGGATCCGGGACTTAAGTGCCTCAATGGAATGTATACAAATCCTCTCTATACGGATTACTCGTGGAAATCATAGAGGAGTTTCTGTTAATGTTGTTCCACATATGAACACACTGCACAAACTGACAGAGAGGAAAAATAATAATAGGTCATATATTGATTGATATTAAAAATCTTGCTCAAAATGTAAATAGCTTTTGTTAAGGTTTCTATGGGCACCTCACTGCATACTTGTGCTTCTGAAACTTCATAATGGACCTCAATCAGCTTTATTCTGAGTTCCCTTATTGATGACAAGAGGCGTGTCTTCAGCTGTGACTAAACAGTGCACTGTCCAAACCTCACACTGTAATATCAGGTCAGGTGTTATCAGCAGTATGTTTGTTGCTTTTTCTTCCATGTTTACTGGGTGAGCCGACATCATATTAAACCCAATGGATTAAGAATGGTATGTCAAGTTCACGTGCGTGTGAAGGCAGGCAAGCGAATACTTTTGGCAATAAAGTGTAAGTCAAATACACTGTGTATCGGCAGGGGCAAGAACTAAAGCTGCCTGCAGTCTTAACTGATGCAAGTTAATTGCTGTCTGTCTCCAGTTTCTTCAAATACAAGTTAAGGACGAGTAATCTGAATACACTTTTAACCAGCCATTGAACCTGGAGATAAGCCTTCAGAAAGTGGCAAAGTGACTGGTTTTTCCTCTTAAAACCAATGAGTTATGCTTAGAGCTTATATCTTGGTTGCTTCCATTCACCAGAGGATCAATCGTTTAAACAAAGACTGTCACTGCTGCTGCCTCCATTGTCCTGCTGTGTTTATAGACTTTGAGGTGTTCCAGAACTCTCTAATATCCTACTCTTAGGGAGGCACTGGGCTCCATGCCATACAGGCATTATCCTTATTCCTCATATACACCCTAAGAGTTAGTTTTATTAGCACACGGTGAAGAAGGTAAAGCCTTCCATTTCAAACATGAAAGACTGAGGAAACAAGACAAAGGCGTTTTCAGAATTTTAGGTTGTATGCTAATAAAGATGTTAGGAAGCTGCAAACGCTCAACTGTCACGATGGATTATGCAGGAATTTTGGGCTAATGTGGTTTTAAAAAAGCAAATAGAAGCTGCTCTTTTGAGAATAATCAGCATGGAGACATCACATTTTCCCTCCAAACCAACCTCTGCAATGTTTCAGCTGTCTGTTCTGCCTGGACCTCGTGACTTCACTTTGAGCTCAAGGCTAACTGCTCGGCTCTTTGCAGTGACTGATTCGACTGTTTGTAAAAACGAAAATGAGCAAAACATACAAAAAAGACAATATAATGTTAGATTTAACATGCTCAAATGAATGTATGCTTGTTTTGTTTTTGGTGTTTTTTAAAGGACCCTAGGTTTGCAGTAATAGTCAGTAAGAATCAAGATTACTCAATAGCTTGTTGGATTATCCCATTTCCTATGAAGAGATGGGTTCAACTCCACTTGACGAACATCATTATCAACATTACTGATACAGCAAAGCATTCGATAATGTTTCTTACTAACACTTAGCTTGTGCTGCAGCTTTTAGCATCAAACGTCATCCAAACTGTACTAGAAGCAAACAGTTTGAAGGAATTTTAAGAGTACCTGTTACATCCTGCTTCATTTTGGGCATCAGTTCCTTATGTGCTTGTGTTTTAACTTTTCTCTGTTGTTGTTCTTTCCTCCATTATTATCTGATTGTGTTCACCTGTTCCCTGTTAGCCGTCTGTACCTGGTGTCTGTTCCTACCTTAGTCTTCCTCATTTTTGAGCTCACCTACTTTGTCTGCCTGTATTATTTTCTGTCTCCATGTAACCAGGTAATAGCAAACCCAAGTTCTAGAGGGTATCAGCCATTGATGTAGCATTGGGGGCAGGGGGTGGGGGTGGTGTCAGTGGAGAACTTTGTTCAGAGTCTTTACAAAAAAAACAATCCACTTTAGGATGACCCAAAGTCAAAAAAAATAGTGCGAAAACTTGAAGGCTCTGTAAACTTTAGGAATTCACTATTTGCAAAGTATTACCTACATGGCACAACCTTATCATTTGTACTGACTTATATTCATTATTCAAAACATCTGTTCATGTTTCCCTTTTTTCTCTGTCAGAAGTTCAGCTTGAGTGCTCAAATCCATTACAAACATCAGTGGTTCTGCTATTTACTTAAATTTGTGCAATGTAAATGGAAGCTAAAATGGTCTGAAAGAAATCATTTTGCCGTGTTGTTATGTTTTCCAGGCACTGCAAAGCAGATGGGAAGTAAGGACAGAATACGAGGTACAAAAACAAGCGATGAGAGGATGGATGTTGAGAGATGCTGTGTGCGTGTCGCGGTCCCAAAGCGTGGTGAATTTAACCCAGCAGGGAGACCAAATGCTGGCTTTGGAGTACTTTGAAGGAACAAAACCAGATGTTGCAAAAGAGACATGAAGAAATTAGATTTTTCTTTTTTTAAAGAACCTACTGTACAGATCTGAGGGTTACAGAGGTAAATTTAAGAGTTTCAAAGACAAAGATCTGCAAGGCTGCATAACTTCTTCAAGGCCACAAACAGACAGCACTAAATACTGTGTGTTTTTGTATGTGTGTGACATTCACAGCCCATTAAGCCTGTCCCCCATCCCACCTCTATCTACATATAGACGTGCAAATCTTTCTCTCTGGAGCACGACCTGCTGTCACCATGGTTTGAGCAGCGTGATTGGACACAGACCAGGAAGTACTCAGAAAGGCCATTAGCATAACATCGTTCATGGGAACACTTAAAAATGAGCATGGTGTCGTGAGATCGGCAAAACCTCACTGGAACCGGTTTCCTCCCATCTGCACGACTGTTCCCAGTTAGTCTTCATAATTTGTTATTCATCCTAAATCTCTGTTGCCTTCAGTGATGACAAGAAAAGCCACAGTAAGAATAAATAATCCGAGGCGACTAGAAACAAACACAAAGGCAACACGTACACACACGCGCATACGTACTAAAGCATGAAACATCAGTTGTGTGGAAATCTGTGTAGCCATAATATAATTAGCCACTGAAAACAAGTGTCAGTGTGATATACTCATAAAGCACATTGGAGTGGTGGCTAAGACTAGAAAAACACCATATAAATGCAGTCCACTCATACACACATTTGCATTGGAGATCGCTCCCCCAAAGAAGCTGAGATACAGCTTTAAAACTGCAGTAACTTCATTTCTCCAAAAAGCAGCTCAGTAGGAGCAGTAGCTCAGTATGGCTCACAAGTGATTAAGTTACTCATGATGTGAAACAGGACAGTTTTAAGAATTCTAAGAAGGAATCACGGTTGATGAAAATGGTATCATGAAAGGTGCCTTTCATATTTGTTTTAACATGAATGATAAACATGGAATTTTGCTGTTGAAGCTATGATATATTCCACCATACAGTCTTTAAAAAATCTTTTTAATTCAAAGGTTATGGAGTTGGAGTTAGCATTAAAATTATTTTTTCATCCCTGAGACGTTCAAGAAACTAACTCTTGTATGTAAAAAGTATGTAATTCCAAGGGCTATAACTTGGAAATATTATTGGAAGTATTAAGGAAAAAATGTTCATAGCTTCGTTGGATATGTTGAAATTACTCGAGGAGGTCGGGTTTCAAATTCTTCTCATACATTGGATGTTTGCATGTTTTTAAATATTAAAGAATATCTTTTTCTGAATTTCTGTTGGACTCTGAATTTAATGTAAGTAATTAATAAAACTTAGATAAATTTCTCTGTGTGTAGAGGGAAACAGATTTGCGATTTTTTCTTTTTTATTTATTACAAATAATTGATGTTGTATTATCACAACAACAAAAAAAAGATTAATGTAACTGCCAATTTAACTCCATTGAAGCACAACAGAAGATTGACTCCAGCTTATTCCTTTTATATCACAGGCTTGATACCGGTGAGGTTGCAACTCAGACCTGGCTCCCATATTCAAAGCAGCCATTCCAAAGGTAATGAAACTACTAGTTCATTGCACACAGTTGCAATAATTTTGGTCGAGCCGCAGTCTTCAACCCCTGTTGTGTGACTATCGCGCTAGGTGTTCCTCAGGGAACAGGACAACCTGCCTACCAGCAGTTCAGCTCACCATTAAGAAAGATTATGTGCAAACATGGGTGATTCTGCTAGATATAACTGTTATAACACAAATAATCGCTGAAGTGAAGATATGAAGTCCGCTATGACAACTTACTGAAGGAGCAAATGAGCTGCAGGGTGGCGATCTATCACAGTACCCACAGCTGACTGTAAGCTGCGGAGAGCTCTTTATCGCAGCCCAGCTGTGCAGTTGAGATGTTTTATAAACTAATAATCCTCTTATCTGGGTCATCTACTGTGCTGCTCTGCTCTCTTCACGCTACATCACACCTAGGATATACACACATCTCACCTGGGTATAACCGTGCATGGTCCACCACCTTCGTTATCTGATGCTTTCGCTCTGCCAGCAGCAGGACCAGCACAGGAGAAGCCCATATGGAGCACTTTGCCAAAATACCAAAATCTTCTCCTTTATGACTGTATTTAAAATGCAAAGCAAAGATCAAGGCTGATACCTACAATGATTGTAGTGGAATTGTGATTGAAACTAACAGGAATAAAAGTATTCCCCCGCCCCTGTAGTCTGCACACATGTTGGGTAGGTGTATAGTGTTTGTTGCAATTTACCCAACAGTACCAAAACCACTGTAACCAGTACTTTGTGCAATATTGTACCAGTATCAGCCGATGATTCAAAGAAAGATAATTTTGGAAACTAATATTCAGAGCACCATCAAGGCTTCACTTTTGACTCATAGGGACTACCTTTGCCTCATTATTTGGCTATTATGAATGTAATATTAAACGGTATATATGGCGGCAAAAAGGTATAACTGAGCCAAAAAAAAAAGTTATGGGGTGATGTGCATGGACACAGTCTGGTTAGTCATGTGACTAGTAAGCGAAACTTAAGACTCGAGATGGGGATATCAGATTTTCTGGGAACAATGAATTTCCAAAGCTGACTCACTCTTATGGAAAAGATTAAAAAACAATGAACATACAGAATTGGGTCAGGACACTTTATGGTAGAAAGCTATGATAAAGAAATGTCTAGGACACAAGACAGTGTTACTTCTGTGTTACAGATGGTCTTCTTCTGTAACAAACTAGTGGAGAGAGCTGCAATAACATTGATGCCTTCCATGTCTTACCTCAGTGTGCTGCTCTTAACCTGACCTGGAAGAAAATGAGTGGTGAAAGGAAAGGTGGAAAAGGCCCGAAGCTCTGTACATTATCACACTCATCAAGATTCTCTGTGATTTGTAGTGGACCTGCACATGAGGTACGTAGCCCTTGTGATGAATATCACCTTACTGTAAACTACATGATAAATGCACAGAAGTGCAGAGGGGGTTCTGTTATTCAGAACAGGTTGCCATGCGTGCTAAGGCCAAAATGACAAACAGCTGTGGTGCTGTGCTCATGCCAGCGCACACGTGCATTCCCACTGTTTCTCTGTACTTTTGAATTGATTAATGCGAGCCCTTTAAGCTATAACCAGTAAGGCTGACTAGTAGCAATTGGAGGACAAGTTAAAATTACATTTGATGGTACTAGAAAAAATGTTGGCATATTGAATAGCTAAAAAATGATCTTTAATTATCAGTAATTCTTTTTTGCTAGTGAGGCTAACAATAGCAGGTCTACCCAAAAGGATTTTCATGTGTTGCAAAATGATTGAGACTAATGAAAATGCAAAAAAACATTCACATTAATGCCATGACCCAGTTTTTATTGTTTTGTATATTGTTATGATCAATAACATTAATATTTCTGATAGATGTTTTAAAGTTGTTGTTGATTTGTTAATGTGGAGTCAAACTATGCACAGGCTGAAGAGTTGACCTGGACACACCCTCCTGTGGACGCACATCCCACATGAAGTCTGTGTGTTGTGCCACGGGTCTCCCTGCTCGTCCAATCCCCAGCTGCTGAGGCTAGATATAGGGACATGGAACATCACCGCTTGGGTGGGATGGGGAGTAATGCCGTTTTAGTCCTGGTGTTGGAATGCTGGACAGGTCTTTATCCTCTTAAGGATATTCAAGTGTGCATGGGAATTTGCCCAATCAGTCTGCATTTGCTTTATAGGCTCGGAGCAGGTATTTGACCTCATCCCTTGAGGAATTCTGTGGGAGGTGCTTCAGGAGCATGGGGAATTTCGCCCATTGTTATGTCCTTGTACATCTGCAATAAGAGCTTGGGCCACTTTACCAGCAATAAATCTGACTTGTTCCCAGTGGGTGGTGGACTTTACTGGGGAAAAGATACAGAGCTATTGAGTTAACAAGATGCTTATTGTAACAAATCGCACAAATCTCAACAATAGTTTAGAAAATGGAAATGTATACTGAAAGAACGTTGTTTTTATGGAGGGCTGGTGTGTTTTTCTAAAGTTTCTGTTAACCATATCCTTCTTTCTAAGTAGATAAACTATGAGTGCTCTGGCAACTTTCACTGGTGTTTATGTTTATCTTCTTTTTATCTTCCTGGTATGTATTTTATAAATCTGTTAGGGTATGCTTGTATAATTTGTCTCTTAAGTGACTGACATCCCCTAGTGTGAGCCAAGTAGTCATGTTGCAGTCACCTATGGTTTTTGGAGATCTGAGGGGTGTTATCTATAATGCAGCTGGAGCATGGCACTAGGGGCTAAGGGCACGCATTGATGCCAAGTTGCTTTCTCTTGTGCCAAGTCTCTGAAGGTGTATGAGTGTTTACGATGTTCACACTGGATGAGAGGCATGCCCTCTTGCATGAAGGACCTCTGAGTGCCAGTTTCACGCTAAAGACTTTTCCAATGTCAGTTCACTTTGTCACTCAGTTTGCTTAATGGGCCTCCTAACCTTTCATGTGGAGCTTTTTATCAATCAACTCTATTGTTCTGTTTTTATTATTGTTCAGAGAGAAGCAGGCTTTTTTGCCTTTATTTAGACGGGACAGAGGAGATGAGACAAGAGCACTGATAAAAAGAGCAGGGGGAAAACATGCAGCAAATAACCTCAAAAGCTTGTGCTATACCTTTAGAGCATATAGATCACCTCTGCAAGCTAGCAAACTATGCCAACATCCCTTATTTGTATTTCAAATGAAGTTGTTATTGGTACTGAAACTGAAACAACAGGTACAAAAACTCAGCATCTGGAAGTAAACCATTCCATGGAGTGATTGAATATGTATGTAGTAAAGTAGAAACAAATAAGCCATCAGTTTTATGAATGCATGTCCAAAGACTTGATATCCGGCTGGCGTCCTAAGCGTCCACTCAGGTCCCAGCTGAAGCTGGGCCAAGAGTAACTCTCTGAGGCTGCTCTGAAGGAGCCAAGCCGTGACTAACATGAACCACCATCACCAATGCTGAACTGCCAGCCAGGAAATAAATACAGCTGGAGAAGCCTTAGACCAACACGCCTTCCAGTCATGTTTGGTCCCAGGTGAGAGCAGAGAGCTAGTAGATGGGCATAAAAAAGTCATCACAGGCTTTTTGAGCAACACATTATGTCCGTCAGTGATAATGTTAACATAACATTAAAAATTAGCATGCTGTGCTAAGATAAACTGAAGCAAATGTATATACAAGACTTGACTGTATGACAGTTTGGAGCTGCCACATGTAATCAGTCAAAATCACAGGTTCCAATCATACTGCGATAGAGTATAATTGCACCCTGTCCATCCCTAAATATCCCACATGCTGTTTTATGAGAATTAGTAGAACCAGAAGGCCTAACAAAAAATGCAAGTCAGCTGCAGTGCAGTGTCATAAGCAAAGTTTTTACCCAGATTACAGTCATGGTAAAAAGAAAGCACAGCTTCTTTCTGTTCTAGGGTTCTAGGGTTGAATGCCCACAACTTAAAGTGAGAGACTAAATGATACAGAAAAGGATTACTTCACATTATTTCGGCTAAAGGTGGTTTTACAAGCTGTGTTGTTGTTCATCTCAGGTTATATTTATACAATTTTAAGGACGTGATCATTTTTTATTTTGTCCTAATATGTAAAACCGCAGAAGTGACAGAGGGTTTGCTTTCTTTATACCTTGACTCTATATTACAAAGTTTAGCACTTGATTGTGTTGAACATGCATCTGTTTGTCTTTCCTGCCATCAGTTTACCCATTAAGGGATAAATGAAGTAGTTTTAGCAAGCAGATTCATGGTCTGAATGCCTTGTTGTGCCAAGAGGAGCACTATAGACTCTCTGCCTCCTCTTGTTAGTCTTTTTGTATTGTTTTTATTTAATTTTATTATTCACATTGTTATCAGAGTGGGTTTTATGCTGCAGTGGACATGAGGTGAAGGCCACAAACAAACATACAGTTTTGCTGTGTGTGTGTGTGTGTGTGTGTGTGTGTGTGTGTGTGTTGTGTGTGTGTGTGTGTGTGTGTGTGTGTGTGTGTGTGTGTGTGTGTGTGTGTGTTGTGTGTTGTGTGAGGGAGAGACATTTGAGTGTCTATGTCTGAGCGTTTGTCATGAAGCTTACTTGATAATGAGGGTGAGAGATTGAAACAGGAGCCAGGGGCAGACAGGGAATAACTCCAGGCTGTCCAAGGATGCTGAAGAACCAAAGCCACACATCTCCATCCCAACAAAGGGAACAGGAAGGCTCCGGACAAGGCACCAACAACCAAAGGCCCCACCAAGCAATGAAGAGGTCCAAGCAACTCCGACCCACAGCTTCCAGGGAGCACCCAAGCAACCACACCAAAATGCCCATCCAGGCACCAACAAGTACCCAGGCCCAGGGATGGCAGCAACAACCGGTGGGGAGTGGCAGGGAGGGGAACTCCCCCACCCACAAGAACAATGTCCCACAGGGGCAGGGCCATGGCTTAGCGAGCCCAGGCATAGCCATACACACACCCACACATAAACTCACACAGAGAAATTGCATGAAGACAGACATCCATCCACATCCACCCCACACTCTGAAGTGCAGAAGAACAGATGCCCCCCAAAGCCAGCGACTTAGAAATATGGTATCCAACCAGATACGAACTCTGGATGGCATAACTTTGGCCTCCAGTAGTATTGGGAGAAATGTCATTTTTGACCAGGTTCATGCATTTATTACTTCCAGGCTGGACTACTGTAATTCATTATTATCAGGAAGTCCTAAAAACTCGCTGAAAAGCCTTCAGCTAATCCAAAATGCTGCAGCAAGAGTCCTGACAGGGACTAGAAAGAGAGAGCAGATTTCTCCTGTTTTGGCTTCCCTTCATTGGCTTCCTGTTAAATCCAGAATTCAAAATCCTGCTCCTCACATACAAGGTCTTAAATAATCAGGCCCCATCTTATCTTAATGACCTTGTAGTACCATATCACCCTATTAGAGCACTTCGCTCTCGCTCTGCAGGCCTACTTGTTGTTCCTAGAGTATTTAAAAGTAGAATGGGAGGGAGAGCCTTCAGTTTTCAGGCCCCTCTTCTGTGGAACCAGCTTCCAGTTTGGATTCGGGAGACAGACACTATCTCTACTTTTAAGATTAGGCTTCAAAACTTTCCTTTTTGCTAAAGCATATAGTTAGGGCTGGACCAGGTGACCATGAATCCTCCCTTAGTTATGCTGCAATAGGTGTAGACTGCTGGGGGATTCCCATGATGCACTGGGTGTTTCTTCTTCAGTCACCTTTCTCACTCTCTATGTGTTAACAGACCTCTCTGCATTTAATCATTAGTTATTATTAATCTCTGTCTCTCTTCCACAGCATGTCTTTGTCCTGTCTTCCTTCTCTCACCCCAACATATCCCCAAATTTTTGTTCCCCAAAGTACAAATTATTCATGCCCAAAAGCAACAGGCATCTAACAACAGCATTATTGAACATTCTTTCTTGGAGAACAGTCAAAGAATGAAATCAAAGAATGTTTATTTTGAAAACCTGCAAAAAACGTGTAAAAGTTAAGGACAGATGTAAACGTTCTGCAGGACATTTACAATATACAATCCATGGCAGCATCTGTAGTTGGGAAGGAGCCCCTCTGATCCACGGCCCATTAGACCTGCCTGGTGGAACTGTGCTGCCTGGGCCTGTGTAGCCATAGTGTTGGTGTGACCCATGTCCTGTTCTCTGTGGGCAGAGCGCAGGCATTCCAGCAGCTGTCACGCTCCCATCCCTAAGTAAACCCTGCTGGCGTAGTCGTCCAAGGGAAGCAGCCAGAGGAGTTGCTAAAACACTGGAATCACGCACTAACTTAACAGTGCCCGTATTGAACATGGCTGGGAGAGCGAGGCAGGCCAGAGTAGAACTGCAACACCTGCAGCACCTGCCCCGTTTAATGCACCATTCGTTTCATGTGGGAGAGCCGGCAGGTATTGTAGAGTTCGGCTTGTAGGAGCTGTTCACATCAGATTATAGCCAAGAAAATCTTTGAAGTTCATTTTCTGTTTGTGACTACTGCAAGTTGGATTTGGCAACAGGCCCGGACCTCTTTGATTTGACTGAATGTGACAAGACTTAGTGAAAACGTGGAAGGAAATATTCAGTTTAAAAAAGGAAATCGTATGTTTGTTTCAAATAAGAGCAACAAAAGTGGAGATCTTTCACACATATGTATTATTATAGCAAGATTTTATTGGGGTTCTCATAGTAATGTTTAATTTGCTGTGGAATATATGAGCATGCAATGTGACACTGACTGAAGAACGCAAGTAAATAGTATATGCGCCTTCACAAAATATATTGATTAACTTCATAACATCCAACCAGTTATCACTGACGTGTTATCTGCTCTTTAAATTGTTGTATTAGCAAATCTTTTCTATATTTATTATAAAACTGAAAAAATATGAATACAGGTGCACGTTCAAGTTAAGTTAACAAATATATACTCACAACCGTATCAATTATTTTCAGGGATGATGGGGCTTTCCTAGTATTTGCAAACAAATACTCCATCTTATATTTGAGTATATTCATTGATTTTGTATTCCATTCTGTTCTTGCTTTGTCTTTTGTCCTATTGGGAACAAAATCACTTTAATAAGGAGGAATCATCTGGAACAATTGAACATGATTTATTGAAATACAGAATTCAGTCAAGCTGTTTGTTAATTAGAATCTGATGACCCATCATAGCATAATGGAATTTCAAGCAAGGAGACGGAAAGGCAGAATTACAGAAGAGTACTGGGTTTCAAAGTACATAGGATGGAGGTTGATTGGCTTAGAGAGGGCAAGCAAGAGGATGATTGGACTAGAGCAATGATGCCAGCATTGAGGTTGACAGCATGGGAAAGTGGATGTAACTATAAAAAAAGACTAGCAGCTGAACATCCATGAAACTATGCAGATGTGTGATTACAGATCTTTGTTTTTCAATGTTTGTATGAGATTCTAAGTCTATGGGTGTTATGATTCATTGCAGAAAAATGTAGCTGCGATGATCCAGGTAGTTTGGTCACATTTGTATCTTTCTTTTTTATACAACAATAAAGTTGTATATACAAGGTTTACTGCAAGATCCACACAGCACATTATAGAGTGTTGAGAGGCTTTTCTGTTCATCTGTGTGCCTCTACAACAAATAGACGTAGCCAGATTGCTGGTGACCTATGTAAGAGTTAGAGGTATGGTTAGCTTGGCATCAACCCATTTATACAGAAAACTGCCTGAAGAATACCAGTTTAATCTCTAAGGCCAAAATGGATGTAAGAGATTCGATTTGAAAGGTTTATAATTTTGGACACTATGCTGTGCACGTGGTTCACCCTAATTCTTCTCTAAGTGGCTCGGGTGGATGTTATGATGTTAACATGTATTTATGTCTTCATGAATCTCTGCAGAATTATGATTCTAGCTTAAGCGGGGTCAGACAGCAAATGGGGATAGCTGAGAACAAAAGACTTTGTCATTTGAGCTTGGATTTCCATTCTAAACGTTTTTGGAAAAATAAGAAAAGCTTGTTT
>NW_024582458.1:642815-653608 GCF_018398535.1 Haplochromis burtoni
TAGGCTGCAATAGGTGTAGGCTGCTGGGGGATTCCCATGATGCACTGGGTGTTTCTTCTTCAGTCACCTTTCTCACTCTCTATGTGTTAACAGACCTCTCTGCATTTAATCATTAGTTATTATTAATCTCTGTCTCTCTTCCACAGCATGTCTTTGTCCTGTCTTCCTTCTCTCACCCCAACATATCCCCAAATTTTTGTTCCCCAAAGTACAAATTATTCATGCCCAAAAGCAACAGGCATCTAACAACAGCATTATTGAACATTCTTTCTTGGAGAACAGTCAAAGAATGAAATCAAAGAATGTTTATTTTGAAAACCTGCAAAAAACGTGTAAAAGTTAAGGACAGATGTAAACGTTCTGCAGGACATTTACAATATACAATCCATGGCAGCATCTGTAGTTGGGAAGGAGCCCCTCTGATCCACGGCCCATTAGACCTGCCTGGTGGAACTGTGCTGCCTGGGCCTGTGTAGCCATAGTGTTGGTGTGACCCATGTCCTGTTCTCTGTGGGCAGAGCGCAGGCATTCCAGCAGCTGTCACGCTCCCATCCCTAAGTAAACCCTGCTGGCGTAGTCGTCCAAGGGAAGCAGCCAGAGGAGTTGCTAAAACACTGGAATCACGCACTAACTTAACAGTGCCCGTATTGAACATGGCTGGGAGAGCGAGGCAGGCCAGAGTAGAACTGCAACACCTGCAGCACCTGCCCCGTTTAATGCACCATTCGTTTCATGTGGGAGAGCCGGCAGGTATTGTAGAGTTCGGCTTGTAGGAGCTGTTCACATCAGATTATAGCCAAGAAAATCTTTGAAGTCCATTTTCTGTTTGTGACTACTGCAAGTTGGATTTGGCAACAGGCCCGGACCTCTTTGATTTGACTGAATGTGACAAGACTTAGTGAAAACGTGGAAGGAAATATTCAGTTTAAAAAAGGAAATCGTATGTTTGTTTCAAATAAGAGCAACAAAAGTGGAGATCTTTCACACATATGTATTATTATAGCAAGATTTTATTGGGGTTCTCATAGTAATGTTTAATTTGCTGTGGAATATATGAGCATGCAATGTGACACTGACTGAAGAACGCAAGTAAATAGTATATGCGCCTTCACAAAATATATTGATTAACTTCATAACATCCAACCAGTTATCACTGACGTGTGAACTGCTCTTTAAATTGTTGTATTAGCAAATCTTTTCTATATTTATTATAAAACTGAAAAAATATGAATACAGGTGCACGTTCAAGTTAAGTTAACAAATATATACTCACAACCGTATCAATTATTTTCAGGGATGATGGGGCTTTCCTAGTATTTGCAAACAAATACTCCATCTTATATTTGAGTATATTCATTGATTTTGTATTCCATTCTGTTCTTGCTTTGTCTTTTGTCCTATTGGGAACAAAATCACTTTAATAAGGAGGAATCATCTGGAACAATTGAACATGATTTATTGAAATACAGAATTCAGTCAAGCTGTTTGTTAATTAGAATCTGATGACCCATCATAGCATAATGGAATTTCAAGCAAGGAGACGGAAAGGCAGAATTACAGAAGAGTACTGGGTTTCAAAGTACATAGGATGGAGGTTGATTGGCTTAGAGAGGGCAAGCAAGAGGATGATTGGACTAGAGCAATGATGCCAGCATTGAGGTTGACAGCATGGGAAAGTGGATGTAACTATAAAAAAAGACTAGCAGCTGAACATCCATGAAACTATGCAGATGTGTGATTACAGATCTTTGTTTTTCAATGTTTGTATGAGATTCTAAGTCTATGGGTGTTATGATTCATTGCAGAAAAATGTAGCTGCGATGATCCAGGTAGTTTGGTCACATTTGTATCTTTCTTTTTTATACAACAATAAAGTTGTATATACAAGGTTTACTGCAAGATCCACACAGCACATTATAGAGTGTTGAGAGGCTTTTCTGTTCATCTGTGTGCCTCTACAACAAATAGACGTAGCCAGATTGCTGGTGACCTATGTAAGAGTTAGAGGTATGGTTAGCTTGGCATCAACCCATTTATACAGAAAACTGCCTGAAGAATACCAGTTTAATCTCTAAGGCCAAAATGGATGTAAGAGATTCGATTTGAAAGGTTTATAATTTTGGACACTATGCTGTGCACGTGGTTCACCCTAATTCTTCTCTAAGTGGCTCGGGTGGATGTTATGATGTTAACATGTATTTATGTCTTCATGAATCTCTGCAGAATTATGATTCTAGCTTAAGCGGGGTCAGACAGCAAATGGGGATAGCTGAGAACAAAAGACTTTGTCATTTGAGCTTGGATTTCCATTCTAAACGTTTTTGGAAAAATAAGAAAAGCTTGTTTGAGGCTCAGGGCCGGGAGCTGAGATTTGACTGAAAGCCTTGTATGTAATAAGTAGACATCCAAGTTGAGAATGCTTTGCTGCATAAATGAAGACACACACACACACACACACACACACACACACACACACACACACACACACACACACACACACACACACACACACACACACACACACATATTCATTTAAATGTCAGTAAATTTGTGATACAACGTCATCTGCAGGCTGTCATCGAGAACACTGGATACACACAGCTCATTTGGCTACTAGACATCAGCACATTGTCAACCAAAGGGCAGAAAGGGCCACTGACACATTTGCCCCTGCCTTATTTACCACAGCAAGACTCCTGTGTTCTTGTCATTCCATACTTTCTTGTCTAACTCTCCAACACACACACAGAGGAGGGCCTGTAAGCGTCGTCCTCAATTAGGCATGTTTAGCTTTAACAGTGTGCCGGCGTCGGCTAAGCCACTACTCCCTCGGGACCCAGCCGCCAATCTCACTGAGTAAACACATGTATACATGGAGTACCCTGACTGCCCCACAAAATGAGTCAGACACAATCATACACACAATTTGCAGGCCACTGCAGTAGATTTACCTTGTAGTGGGTACCTTAACACACAGTGGCTCCTCTAGAGGCATTTCTCCATGCATAATACTACTCTGACATACAGAACTGAAGTACAGTTCAGGTAATCAGTCTCCTCTGTGTGAGCTGTGGTTATATGCTCAATTAGGGTGATAGAGTGAGATAGTGTTGTGCAGGTGGGAGACACTACACTTATTCATACTAAAACACCTGGTTGCCGTGTGTGTGCATGTGCGTGTGCATGCGTGTGTGTGTGTGTGTGTGTGTATACATATTTAGACAGCTGTTATCCCCAAGAAACCTTAACCCTCTGACCTACCACCTTTGTTGTCACCATGCCGCTACAGTCAAGTTCAGGTTTCCTGATTAAACATAATGTGGCAGTAGATTTGTGTGTTTCTTAATTATTTTTCATCGAGTCTCTTGAGTTGGCTTTTCTAATTGTTCACTGTACCACTCTTAGCTTTTTATCAGAAGTAACAAAAGCACAGCTGATTAAACTGAACAGGACTTTTACTTCAAGACCTCAATTATTTCAATAAAGAGAAACCACGTGGAGAAACTGAATGCGGTTTATTGAGATGGAGAAATTAATTAATGTATTTGGGCTCCAGTAACACATCCCAGCAGTTTTTGCTGTGACATGATTCATGATAATGTCAAGTTGTTACTGTTCTTATGCATGACTTGCATAAATGCTGCGTTTGCCCACAGTTTTGGTTTGTTTTTGTTTTTGTAACACAGTGTAAGATGGGGGTTTTCATAGAATGGCTCAGATCCAACATCATTTAGTAACATCTTGACCACGCGGCTGCACTGCGCCTGGACCGTAGTGGGAACCTCAGTGTGCTGGAGAAGCCTCACTGATTTGGGTGTGTGGTCATAGTCCAGCTGTGTGTGAGAGAGAGACCATGACATTTTTATGTCTGTTCAATAGTTTTAAAACTACCAGACACATATGTCTGTGTGTGTGTGTAAGAGTGAGAGAGAGTGAGAACATATTTGTGCCATACTGCATGGATGTCTGCCTGCACGTGTGCGTGTGCCAGGTCCTAAGAATGCTTGTATTGTTTATCATATTCCTGCAGTGTGTAGGGAAACCTTAACCTAACAGTGCTTGCTGCTCTCCACAGCCTGCCTGTCCCAGACAGAAAATTGGGAGGGTTGGGGTCCAAATTATACTTGGTGAGAGAGGAGAACGCTGCGTTTGTTTCCTGCACTATGTGTGCAGCGTGTGTACAGTGTGTTGTGGAGTGTAATAGCTGTGTATCATATGTTTTTCTCTGGTTTGGCCACAGGGCATAAAGCAATAGCAGCCTCACTGTGACAGGCTCTTTAAGGGGTATTATCAGCTCTATCTACATTAAACCAGTGTCAGAGTTCTACACAACATAAACACAAGAAACACTGGCACTGTGTGGATAAAACCCACAATTCTTTCCAATGCATTTGCTATATGGGTTAAATATAACTAAAATCTCTGCTGTTTAATGCTCGATCATCACTGGAACAGAACAATGCTTTACAGTTTTAGCTCTCAACCTCAAAATATACCTCTTAAGCAAAACTCAGTTGGCACAGGGGTGCAAAGTGCTTGATCTATCATCTCACCACATTTTAGACAAAAATGTTTAGACCTGTGCAGCCACACTTCAGGTGAAAAGCATCTTTCTGGTCTCTTCACACTGCATTTTCTGGCTAAATCACACCACAGATATGACTTTAGACTCAAATTACAGTCTCCAGTGTGAGTCTCAAACAATTCTGTGAATAAAGTTTTGGATATGTATTTAGTCAAATGGGTTAAATAAAGACAATGCATGAAAAAAGTACAGTGATTTTCTGATAGACATATTAGCTTGTTTCAAGGTCAGTATTATAGTATGCAAATATTTCAATGAAAGGACAGAATAAATGTTAAATAACTAAAACCTTAATTTCTGTAATACATTTGTACAACGGGGAGTGTGTGTGTGTGTGTGTGTGTGTGTGTGTGTCCATACTCTGCAAAAATAAACATGATGGTGTGTTCGGCTGATCACTGGTGTTTAGAGGCTCTACTAAGTGGCACCTGGCCACTGCCAAAACAAACAAAACTGCGCATGCATGTGTTCTTGAGGTGCACGTGTGTTTGTGCGCACACACGTGGGTGAGCGTGTTGCTGCTAAGTGCCACTATGTGTCAGCCAAAACAAACAGGCTTAATGAGAAGCAGCTCCTGGGAGAGAGAGCAAGAGAGTTGTGGAGAGAGAGAGAGAGAGAGAGAGAGAGAGAGAGGGGGGAGACCCGGCCAGGCCAAACACACTGACCCTGCTGTCTTTCTCGCATGGACAAGGACCCACTGTTTCCCTCTGTCCACCTATAGCACGACCATCACCTCCATCAGCCTCACCCCTCACTCTACTCCACGCTCCTTCCTGCACCCGGCTCTCGCCACTCCATTTACCAGTGAGGTGTAAGGGTGAAAGGAGTGGAGGGGGTGTATGAGGTGAGTGATGGCAATTAGAGGTACATTTGTAGCTGTGTGTGGGAAATGCAGGGTAGTTATGCCAAAAAGTTTGTCCACATAAATACACCGGCATAGCATCTGCGAGAAGGAAAAATTGCAGATCAGATTAAACCCTCACACACCCTTTAACAAACATCTTTCACAATTAACTGTCAGCCTCTCTGATCTCTCATCTCATCAGAGAGGCAGATTATTCCACACGTTTTTTGAATCCTTCCTATTTTGAGGTTGTAATTCAATTCAATTTAATTCAGTTCAGTTCAATGTTGGTTCAGTTTGGTTCAGTTCAATTCAATTCAATTCATTTTGGCTCAATTCAATTCAGTTCAGTTCAATTTCATTCAGTTCAACTGAATTCAGTTCAATTCAGTCCAATTCAATTCAGTTACATCGCATTACATTACATTCAGTTCAATTCCAGTCCAATTCAATTCAGTTACACCTGGTGGAAGACTCTAAGAAGACCCATCTTGGATGAATTGTAAAGTTTCCGAAAGGACAACAAAAACTTTTTAGCTTTTAACAAACGGAAATGTCTAACAAATTACTGATTGACCATGTGCTCATCGTCAACAGTGCCTCCAAACTCAGAGGGTAATACATGTACATGTACATAATGTCAAGCTAGCTTAGCTAAATATTATTTTCATTTAAAGACTTTTCGTTGCAATTTAGTTGTTTATATTGTACTAGTATTTTTTTTTTCACTTGAGTAAAGAAGTATTTTACCCACCATCCACTTACTCCAGTTTGAAATGGACTGACAGTGTTGGGGAGTAATGGAATACATGTACCGCCGTTACTTATTTAAAATACAAAACATGAGTAACTGTATTCCGTTACAGTTACCGTTTAAAAGGGTGGTATTCAGAATACAGTTACTTTGTTGAAATAAATAGATTACACTGCGGTCTTTTCCTGTTTCATATGTTAGGCTATGCCCTCTCTATTTCTGGTAATTCCACGCAGGTGAAAACCCAAACAAAACACACAATAAGAGGCTCTATGTCATGTTAACAGCAACTGGCGAGACAGAACATAGGAACCTGAAACATGGTACAGAAAGGCACAGTAGACACAACATGGAACACAGTGAAGCCATATTACAAGAACTAAGACCATGATAATCATAACTGAAACTTAGGGAAATAATAACTATAAAGATTAAAACAGCACAACCCACATGAACATAATGAACTCGCAGGGAAAGAGTAAAACTAAACATGGTGAACACAGGAACACAAGATCTCTTCAAAATAAAACAGGAAACGTAAGTCGCAGACATGACAACCTGAACTTGACAACGTAAGACACAGACATGAAACACATGAAGGGCACGGGAGACTTAACAGGGGTGGAAGACACAAGGGGAATCTAATAACAAACTATAACAACCTAGACATGATAAAAAATGAACTAGAAAACCTGAAGGGCTTAAACGTAAACCATAAACTAAAACTCAAAACGCAGGGTCTCATAATGACATGAAGAAATATTTTTTAAAAAATTATTTAATATGAAGGCAGAGTGTTACAGGCATCGCCCTAAAGAATGTAGCCTCATGGGCAGCGTAGTCCATGCTGCATGGACTGCCATACCCGTTATGTGTCTGTGAGCGAGGGAGGGAGAAAAAGGAGAGTCGAAAAGTATGACCACCGACTAGAAACGGGAGCTGGAAGCATGTAAATATAATAATAACCACTGCAGCCAAGAAGAGTGCCGACGAGCCCAGTTGTAAGTAAGCTGTTAAGACTCGACTGTACACCGTGTTCGTGTTTTCCTCCGAAACAATAAGTTCCGTTGGAGCAGTCTTTCAACGCCTCTCTCTGTCTCTGGCTAGCAAAGTTGACCCAGACAACAAAGTAAAGCTAGTTTTCAGCTACGGGCCCGACATGAATGAACCCAACGCATTAGCCAGAGGTCCCTTTACGGTTTACGGTTCGGAGCCGCGGACCTGTTTTATATACGCGCGGAATAGTTTTCTATACGAGATCGCTGAAAAGTGTTGAGTAACGTAATGGAATACACTACAAAATACATGTTGGGGCATGCATTCTGTCATCTGTAGTGGAATACATTTTAACCTTCCCAACACTGGATATCTACATAATACTTATCTACTCTTACTCCTCTTACCTTCAACCATGCATGCACTTTCTTGTAGCATTTTCTGTTTTACGTTTAACCACTTTGTAAACAGTGCAGCCAAACTCCCTCTCCAGTGCTTCAGGTTTGATGTATTGCCCGAGGACAATTTGACACGTGCAGGAATCGGGGATCAAACCAACCAGATAGAGGCTGAGAGGGATATTTGGAGATAAATATGTATTTGTACATTTGAAAGAGAAAACAGAAGCCATTCGAATAAATATAATGCAGTTTTGCTTGCATGGGAACACATGCAGGACAAACACAAAACAGAGTCTGTTTTGATATTTGAGAGACTAGGAGAGGAGACAGGAGATTAATATTTAAAGTCCCTCAGTCTCCAGGAGGATCGGGTTGGGGGTCGGGGTCAGTTTTTCCCCACAGATGTTTTTTGGGCAGTTTAACATCAGTGTTTGCTAAGTGTTACCTTATTTATGTTATTCAATATACCAAAGCACCAATGACCTTTTTTAAAGTCCTCAATCTGATCACTTTTGATCAGTTTTGTTTTAAAAAAAATTCTCATCCTATTTATAACAATGCATTGAGTAAGACTGTGGTTAAAAGGTTTGCCAATCACAGCTTGATATGTTATGCCTGTGGAAGATCAGAGCTGTAGCTGAAAACTAAAACTTGGGCTTGACTTGAGGTCATGAAAATGAAAATGTTACTGCTTTGTGAATCCCCCAGTCCCAGACTTAACAGGATCAAATGTGCTGGCTAGTTAAAAGTAAACTCTCAGAACAAAAACAAAAAAAGCATAACTTGAAGGCAGAAAGTTTGAACATTTTAATATCTGGTTTGTAAATTTGAAGGATTTTAGAATTAAGTACTCAACGATATGCTTGTTGACTTGGCTTTGGGAACTAGAGACTTGAAGCAGGTCTTGATCTGATAAATTTGTCATTTGAGTTGAACCTGACCTTACGTAGATTTTTTGGACCTTTTCTTTGACTTGAAATTTGCTCTGAGATTATTTTGATGTCATGAAACTACATTTTGACTCAACCTAAAGGAATTTACATGGATGCGATGGCGAGGTCTTACCATCAAGGACTTTAGAACTGCTTTGGTTCTTGCTCTGGCCAGTTTGAGACTTGATCTCAAAGGATTTTGACGTATTTCTAGGACTGAGGTTCAAGGTCTTAAAACTTGACTTGGCTTTGACCTCAGACATGGTTAGTCCACTTGACGTCCTATTTACTCTGATATGCTATAGAAGTGACTGAACAAAAACTCACCTGAGATTTGATCTGGATCAGATTTTGTGGATCTTACTGTGCAACGTGACAGGTTCTTGCAGTTAAGTTCAAGTAATGTTCAAGTCAAGTCTCCACCTACCCCTATCCTTGCAACACAACTCTGCAGACAACTTTTAAAGTGCTCATGAGCAAGTTACTCACCTTTCTGCTGCACCTCTAGCTGTGAAAGTGATGCAGAGCGGTGTTAAGAAGGCATGAAATCTGAAAACCTTTCCTGGCTTCAAAAAAATTAACCTCAAATACTAACTGACAGGAGTGTGCGCATATTGTCATGTTTGTGTGTCTGCCCAAGTGTGCGTGTGTGTGTGCTCCATCATTTAACTGACCCCTGCTTGTCAGGTCACATCCTGTTCATATCTTTTTTGCTGGTTACCACTTGCTGTTTGCTTTGGCGGCTTTAGGTCTGTTGGGGTTCAGGTGTAAAGAGAGCAACCGAGTATGTTCGCACATTTGTGTGTAGCATGGCGCGCAGGCCTTTGTGTATGTGTGTACAATAACTGTATGTATGTGTGTGCTCCCAGTTATTTTAGGCACAGTCGCCATGGCCATTTATTTTTAGGCCTGAAAGACTGTGTGTATCATATGTGCATGTCTACAGGGATTTGTACACACTGTGCTAAGGTGTGTGTGTGTGTGTGTGTGTGTGTGTGTTGTGTGTGTGTGTGTGTGGTGTGGTGTGTGTGTGTGTGGGTGTGTTGTGTGTGTGTGTCTGTGTGTGTGTGTGTGTGTGTGTTTTGGCAGAGGAGCTTAGGAGGTTGTGGTGAGTTTGTGTGTTCAGGGCCGCTGGTGTGAAAGAGCAGTCAGAGCAGCGCTTCCCCCTGGAGAGAGGGTTTAATTTAGAAGAACAAGGCTCCTAACACACTCTTGTGCAGTTGCCGTCTCCTTGGCCTATCACTCCACACCTCATCCCTCCCCTTCCCCAGCTCTCTCTGCCACTCTATAAACCTTTAAGCATCTCTCCATCTTTTCTTCCCTTACTTGTTAACCTTTTTATAGATTTTATTTCACATCTGTTTCTTTGATTGTATAATCACACATTACTGGGTAAAAGGTTGCCAATAGGTCAGCAATCTCTCCATTACTTTATTGTCTGCTATGATTTTGATTAATGCTATAAAGTTTTCTCTGAGGTTTTTTGTTTGTTTGTTTTTTCAAGCATTTGCATGTCTGGTTTCTTAGTAATAAATCACAAGTCTGGATGCTCATCAGGCAGGACTGTCAGAAATCCTGAAGCAGAGCAGGAAAGCTCAGACCAGGGTCATCATTCAAAAAATTAAAGGCCAGTACGGTGCTTATTTGTGCTCTGACTCAGTGCAAGAATAAGTCTACAAACAGTATGGAACATAATAAGTAAGCAAGCAAAACTTTACAGATATAGCACAATTAGTTCCAGGTGAGAACACAATGCACTGCAGAAAGCAGGAGCTACCACAGACTGCTATGATCCTGGGTTTTCACCCAGGACTTTCAATTTCTGTCCGTTCCCTGTTTGTCATGGTTTGTGGTAGCTTTGCAGTTGAAAGTTTGGTCTAATATCGTGTTTTTGTCTAGGCTATGTTCTTGTTCATATTAGGTATTTCTGGTTTTCCCTGGGAGTTTAATTCAATTCAGTTTTATTTATACAGCGCCAAATCACAATCACTATTGTAAGGTAGGCCCTACAATAATACATAACAATCTCTGTTCCTAATATCATGATTAGCTGGGTTATGTTCTTAACTTTAGTTGGTTTGTATTAGTTCCCTTATTTTCAGTTATCTACCTTTACGTTTTGGGACTCCACACAGCATTGCACATTGATGTTTAAGCTATATATAGATATTTATATATATATCAACAACTTGGTCAATAGAATAGTTAATAACAGACATACTGTAACTAGTAGATACAAATAAAAGGCAACAGTGGGATAGGAAACAATGATAAAACTGCT
>NW_024582458.1:653633-683923 GCF_018398535.1 Haplochromis burtoni
GTGCGTGTGTGTGTGCTCCATCATTTAACTGACCCCTGCTTGTCAGGTCACATCCTGTTCATATCTTTTTTGCTGGTTACCACTTGCTGTTTGCTTTGGCGGCTTTAGGTCTGTTGGGGTTCAGGTGTAAAGAGAGCAACCGAGTATGTTCGCACATTTGTGTGTAGCATGGCGCGCAGGCCTTTGTGTATGTGTGTACAATAACTGTATGTATGTGTGTGCTCCCAGTTATTTTAGGCACAGTCGCCATGGCCATTTATTTTTAGGCCTGAAAGACTGTGTGTATGCATATGTGCATGTCTACAGGGATTTGTACACACTGTGCTAAGGTGTGTGTGTGTGTGTGTGTGTGTGGGGGGGTGGGTGGGTGTGTGTGTGTGTGTGTGTTTGTGTGTGTGGGTGTGTGTTTTGGCAGAGGAGCTTAGGAGGTTGTGGTGAGTTTGTGTGTTCAGGGCCGCTGGTGTGAAAGAGCAGTCAGAGCAGCGCTTCCCCCTGGAGAGAGGGTTTAATTTAGAAGAACAAGGCTCCTAACACACTCTTGTGCAGTTGCCGTCTCCTTGGCCTATCACTCCACACCTCATCCCTCCCCTTCCCCAGCTCTCTCTGCCACTCTATAAACCTTTAAGCATCTCTCCATCTTTTCTTCCCTTACTTGTTAACCTTTTTATAGATTTTATTTCACATCTGTTTCTTTGATTGTATAATCACACATTACTGGGTAAAAGGTTGCCAATAGGTCAGCAATCTCTCCATTACTTTATTGTCTGCTATGATTTTGATTAATGCTATAAAGTTTTCTCTGAGGTTTTTTGTTTGTTTGTTTTTTCAAGCATTTGCATGTCTGGTTTCTTAGTAATAAATCACAAGTCTGGATGCTCATCAGGCAGGACTGTCAGAAATCCTGAAGCAGAGCAGGAAAGCTCAGACCAGGGTCATCATTCAAAAAATTAAAGGCCAGTACGGTGCTTATTTGTGCTCTGACTCAGTGCAAGAATAAGTCTACAAACAGTATGGAACATAATAAGTAAGCAAGCAAAACTTTACAGATATAGCACAATTAGTTCCAGGTGAGAACACAATGCACTGCAGAAAGCAGGAGCTACCACAGACTGCTATGATCCTGGGTTTTCACCCAGGACTTTCAATTTCTGTCCGTTCCCTGTTTGTCATGGTTTGTGGTAGCTTTGCAGTTGAAAGTTTGGTCTAATATCGTGTTTTTGTCTAGGCTATGTTCTTGTTCATATTAGGTATTTCTGGTTTTCCCTGGGAGTTTAATTCAATTCAGTTTTATTTATACAGCGCCAAATCACAATCACTATTGTAAGGTAGGCCCTACAATAATACATAACAATCTCTGTTCCTAATATCATGATTAGCTGGGTTATGTTCTTAACTTTAGTTGGTTTGTATTAGTTCCCTTATTTTCAGTTATCTACCTTTACGTTTTGGGACTCCACACAGCATTGCACATTGATGTTTAAGCTATATATATCCATCCATCCATCCATTCGCTTCCGCTTATCCTTTTCAGGGTCGCGGGGGGCGCTGGAGCCTATCCCAGCTGTCATAGGGCGAGAGGCAGGGTACACCCTGGACAGGTCGCCAGTCTGTCGCAGGGCCAACACACAGGGACAGACAACCATTCGCACTCACATTCATCGACATTCACACCTAGTGACAATTTGGATTATCCAATTAACCTATCCCCACAAGCTGCATGTCTTTGGACGGTGGGAGGAAGCCGGAGTACCCGGAGAGAACCCACGCAAACACGGGGAGAACATGCAAACTCCACACAGAAAGACCCCGGCCTGATGTTGGAATTGAACTCAGGACCTTCTTGCTGTGCGGCAACAGTGCTAACCACCGTGCCACCGTGCTGCTAGATATTTATATATATATCAATAACTTGGTCAATAAAATAGTTAATAACAGACATACTGTAACTAGTAGATACAAATAAAAGGCAACAGTGGGATAGGAAACAATGATAAAACTGCTAAATCAATAAAAATGATTAAGAATATTATGAAATAGTAATGAAGATCAGCAGCAGCCCAGTATAACTGTAAAAAAAACTTTTTAAAAAAATGAAATGGATAAAACACGCAGATGTTTAATAAAACCGAGTGATTATTAACATCAGACTGAGATTACCGATCATGACTGCTGATAGGTCTGGGTTTTTAGTTTGGCTTTAAATATGGATGATCTTGGAGAATGCCAAATATAAATTGGCAGATTTTTCCAGTGTCTTCCAGGGAAGGAATCAGGCAGTTTGCTCTGCTTGACCTGAAGGGCAAAGCCTGTTTGTAGCTTCCTAGCATTTTTTGATGTCATAGTCCATGAAGGACCTTCAAAAATAAGCATTTAAATTTGAAAATTAATGCTAAAACTAAGAAAGTTTTCACTGATTTCATACAAAAGTTCATATTAAATATAGCCAAAGTTTCACATGAAGTCAGTCTGCATACAAGTAATCCCTGTAAGTTAAAAATTAATGGGGGACAAGCAAGCTAGATAAGCTGTCTGCTCTACTGAACTCTACTTTCACTGCTCTGAGATCAGTCACCTCTTCCACTTTGCGTGGAAACAGAGCAGACAGCTCGAACATAAGCTCCGCTTTGTCATTGTAACAGATACATTTTCTGTTACTGACCATATTAGCCAGCTTATGTAATGTACGGTACTTAGACGGCAGTGAAATAACCCCTTTAACCACGTTAGCAAAGAAATTCTCTAATCAAGCTGAACAGGCACAGACGCCACCAGCGCGTTCAGATCAGCCTTTCTGAGAAATCACTTGATTGAGTGAAGGGATACGTTTAACCAGCTGTTTTGTTGATACACCTTCATTTCCCATGAATGTATTTCGTCCCCTCTGTAGATATCGACAGTTAACCACGTCACATAGTGTTAAAGCTTTTGTGTAGGCATCTCTGTACTTTTGCTAAAAGAATGGTTCATAAAACAAATCCAACCACCACTTGTCATTGTCAGCTAATAGTACATTTTCAGATGATATCTACAAATGTAATAATATTTCATAATTCTTTACCATAAAGCAAAGATGGAGCAAATGAAGATAAAACAAGAGAGGATCATAATATCTGATTATGTTGTCCCTACCAAAAAGTCAAAGTGATGATAATGACTTGTTTTTGTTAGATCAAGAGTTATCACCACTTGTGTACTCCCCTCTTGTTTATAAACTTATATGAATGGGATTATATTCTGTTAAAGCTCCTTCCAAGCAAACCTAGCAGCTGCACAATATGAAGGATTTCTCAGCATGTTATTTAAGGTACCATGCAGCTACTAACCAACCCTGCACCACCTTTTCCCTCTGATCTTTTGCTAAGTCTGGTCCCGTCATCACTGTGGGTGTTTGTGCTTGGCTCTTCCCTGAAATCACCTGTCCATCAAACAGCGTGGTCAGCTCTGTGACGTCTTTCCCCTTGCATTTTCTGTAGGTGGCAGACATGATGACTGTCCTAACTGCCCAGTTTGTCTATGTTGTCAGTTAAATGACCATTGCTACACAAGACACATCCCCTACTGAGGATTTTTCCCCCAGCTCTTCCAAACCAGCCCAGGTTCCTGCACACAGGAGCAAAGCAGGCAAAGAGTTTAACATTTACACTTCAGCTGCTTTAAATGAACTCTTAGTTGTACTATATGACCAAAGTCCAGAGACTACTTTTTAACCCCTGCAGCTGATTGCCAAGCTTTATGTGAGTGTTTTTCATTTGCACTGCTGTGCATATGGAGTAGCCGGTCTGGCCGTCGTCTGCAGCTTTGAGCTGAAGTTGTTCTTGGCAGGATATTATTCTGAGGGAGAGCGCTCTCCCATAGTTGGAGGATAAATCCAGGTAAACCATTGGTATGCCGTGCGATAAATCTCTGTGGCATATAGCACTGCCAGAGGGCACACATGCGCACGATCAGACATCAAGTTCACAACAGCAGAGACCTGCAGTGCTGTCAGGTATATTTGGTGTGAGGAGACGGTTTCCTTGCTTCATATGTGAGAGTGTTTAGTAATTCTGTCGCTTCGTAATGACTGTTTTTGTTTCTGCGGTGATGAATGTGTTGTGGACCACCCTTTGGCCGGTGTCAGCCTCACTCCTCACCTAGTTGATTTATGCACTGAAGAGGTGCCCCGAGGGGAGTCTGCTCAGTATGTGTACGGTGTGAGCAGTGCTTATCAGTTACAGTGGACAACACTTAAAAACTGTTTATCTAAAGATTCCTTTTTTGGCCACATATGCAGGTGTAAGATGATGAGGTTCCAAGGGGAACAATTTGATGAAGTTTCTCTTGTGAGACGTCTATGTTTCTAATGTCACACACTCCAATGATCTGTTCTAATGGAAACTGACAGAAATTTACTGCTGGACTGTGGCGACATCTAGTGGCCAGACCTGACTAGAGAACAGCCAGTGCTACACACCATGCAGTTCCACTTTATCTTGTTGCAGTCTTTATTAGAAACCTCTTAAAATTAGCCTCAACTTAGTTGATACACAGCACATGGTACACAGCAGATGGTAATCGACTTCAGGAGAACAAAGCGATCTGAGCACTCGACCCTCTACATTGATGGGGAGGAGGTATAGAAAGCTTTAAGTTCCTCGGAGTCCACATCTCGGCCGACCTTACCTGGTCCACAAACATCTCCCACCAGGTAGGGAAAGCACAACAAAGGCTTTACTTCCTCAGGAAACTACGTCAGGCCCAATTACCCCAAAGACTGCTTGTAAATTTCTACCGCTCCATCAGCGAGAGCCTTCTGACTTACTGCTGCACACTCTGGTTCAACTGCTGCACCGCGGAGGACAAGAGGAAACTGCAGCGGGTGGTGATGGCAGCAGAGCGGGCAATCGGCACTTCACTAACCGCCCTCAGAGACATCTATACTGGCAGACTTCAGCAGAAAGCCAGCATCATCATCAAAGACCCCTCGCACCCTGGACATTCACTTTTTTCCCCCCTTCCCTCTGGTAAACGTTACAGGTCCATTAAGTCGAAGGCAAACAGACTCAAGTTTTTACCCACAGGCTGTCAAACATTATCCACCCTGATTGGAGGATAACTGCACTGCCAACACTCATGGACATTACACCTTATTTATAAATCGGATTTCTATTTATACTTCAATGCAACCAACATTCCTACCTCTTTAAACTGTATTTATTATAACCTTATTTAGTATAGTTGCAACAGCCCCCCCTCCCCCCACTCAATGTGCAATATCACTGATCACACTGCACTTCTCAATGCACCTGCTAGTTAGATGGCATGTATGTGTATGTATATAGATGTAAGCGTGTATGTTTGCAGTTGTGTGTGTATAACTTGTACATATCTTTCTTGTGTAAATGTAAATTTTTTCTGTTATTGTGTAAATACTTACGCTATTGTGTACTTCACACACATGGAGAAATGCCAAACTGCCTTTCATTGTTCTTGTAACAGTGACAATAAAAAGCTATTCTATTCTATTCATATTACAGCTATATGTGTAGCAAACTGGGGCTGGTGGTTTAGGAAAGTCCCCAGGAAAAGGTGGTTCTCATATAGTTTGATTCCATGTGTGCCCTCACAGGGAACGGTTACTTCAAATCATTAATAAGTTGTTCTGGTGATGAAATATTTTGGTCCCGATGGGTTTGGTCTTTTCCAGGATTTCACACGACATTAGAGATCACTGATGGCAGTTAAATCCAGGGACCTTTGTTGTGACCAAATGTCAGTCTCTCTGAAGACATATAAGAGATTTGTGACCAACTTCTTGCTCTTGTCCAAGTCATTTCTCAATGAGGTCATAAATCAAGAAATTCTTTTACTTTTATATTGTTCTTTTTTAACCATAAATAACACAGGCTTAAAGAATTTCTGCATTGGCTACACGTATCTTTTTACGTGAAATCTATGAACTATTAAAGGTCATTACAGATTATTCACTAAAAGCACCAACAAGGTGTTCCCCTATTAGCTGAGAACTTGGTGTACCTTGGCATGGTGTGCAGTGTGTGCTTAAAAAATTGGAGGGAAATGCTCGAGTGAATGAAAAAGAACTGGTAAGCCTAAAAAGAAAAATCCAGTAAAGACCTGACACAGAACCTGAGAGATGCATCTGAACCCTCTACTGTTCACTGAAGTCAAAACAGAAATGGACTCAGAAGAAAGGTGGCTGTCAGGAAGTTATTGTTAAGGAAAGGGAACAAGGAAAAAGCCTCATGTATGCCAAATTACAGAAATGAAATATAAAAACTGACTAAAAATCAGTGTAAATAGGTCTTATGGAGTTGTGAACCTAAATTTTTAATTGTTGTTCCAAATCAACGTCAATATGTATAAAGGAGGTGAGTAGAGAGGTACAACAGTGTCCACAGCCATCTGTAAAACATGGTGGAGGCTCTGTCATGGTGTGGGGCTTCATTTCAACCAGTGTTGTTGGCAACCTTGTCAGAATTGATGGAATTATGAACACAGAACAGTGCTGATGATTGGCAATGGTTTCATTATTAAGTTTGAGTGTGTTTGTATTGTTGGAAGATCAGCCTTCACCCCATTCCAAGGTCCATAGTTGTTCTGATGCAGGTTATCATGAAGGATGTTCTGTACATTGCTGCATTCATCTTTCCCTCGACACTCACTAATCTCCCAGTTCCTGCTGCTGAAAAACAGCCCCACAGCATGAAGCTGTGGGGCTGCACCGTAGGACTCATATTGGCCTGGTGATGAGCGGTGCATGGTTTCCTCCCGATATAACTCTTGGCGTTCAAGACAAAGAGGTCAATCTTGTTTTATCAAAGACTGAACAAAAAAAACCTTTAAAAAATTTGATAAAGGCAGCATTGTGTTAACGAATCTTGAGGCAAGTATGTGCAACAAGTCTGTACTGCTGTTCAACTCATAGCCAGCAGAGGGAGCACAATTGATTTGTGTCTGCAAACTCTTTCTCTGTAAAACTACAGGTTACAGATCACAGCTGATGGGAAACCTCTGTCCTTTGGACTAAGCATCAGACATGACCTCAGTCAAAGAAAAACTTAAAATCTATTGGGTTAAATGCCACAAAATCATTTATGAATATCTTCTTCTTCTTCTTTTGTCACACTTCCTTTTTGGATCACCACAGTGGATCATCTGGCTCCATCTCACACCATCCCTATCATCCTCTATCATAACAACCATCTGCATGTCCTTATGAATCATGTTTGCATATGATTTTACACCAAATGCCCTTCCTACCACACCCTCACTCTCTCTGTGGCTGGGTTCATTTATGAATATCTAACAGTTATAATTCATTCTCAAAGACAGTTAGACTCACACTAATAAATGTAAAGTATTCATAACCTAAACAGCATTTCCTCAGTAAATATATAATAAATTTGATAGTTTGGTGCAGGTCTGTAAAGCAGAACAGGAAATTGCTTGGGTTAAGTCATATTCATGAATCTGAACATGTATATGTTTACACATCTATCAGTGAATATTTTCTTCTTTTTTTCATGAATACAGACATAAACATGTCACAGTACACATACAAGCAAAAAAAGATCAGCATTTGATAACAGTTTTTTTTAATGATGCAGACATATTCTGAAACAATTTGCCAAATCTACCAAAATTCATGGAGTTTGCCTTAATGTGGGATCCAGAATTATTGGTTTTGTTTTTTTTTTTTTATTAGATTTTATTTTATTTTATTTTAACTTTTTATTTTTATTTCAGTTTCAGTTAGTTTCCAAAATGTGTTTGCGCATTTCAGTTTAGTTTTTGTTATTTGAATATCTTTGATTCTAATTTAGCTTTTATTAGTTTCAGTGTTAGTTTTAGTATGTATATTTTTTTTAATTATTACGCCAGAGAAACGATTAAGGAATATCAGTATATTTTATTATATTTCAACAGAAACAGTTGGAAGAAGTTGACTCAGTCTTGTAGACATACAAAGTCTCAATAAACATGTCCATAAAAGCCTGATCAGGAAGTTTGTGACAACTTTTTTTTTTTTTTTTATCAGATTAACAAATACAAAACTAAGACTATTTTCTCCACATTTTTTTTCTTTGTTTGTTTGTTTGTTTATTGTTTGTTTTTTAGTTTTCCAAGTTCACAAACTACATAAGACCTATCGAGGGCACCAATGTGGTTTTGTTGCCTCTAGCTGACCGCAAATTTGAATAGAAAAAGAAGGAAAAATATCCGGAACCTTCCACAAATGCCCGCAGACTAAACACGGACTTGTTTGTTGGTAGCACTAGTGATCGTCTAGTAGCTAGCTGCAGTCAGTTTACAAGCTGATTAAGGGTGGTCAAAGCACGTTATAACGCCTTTTCTACTTGTTGTCTTTACTTTGTCAACTGTAGGGTAAGTGTACCATTATCAGAATCTAAAATGCTGCTGGCGATTGAAATGTTACTCTGTTAAAACCAAACTCTTAGCTCGCTAATATTAGCTACATGTACAGAGACGATCTTGGCGATAAAGGATTAGAGCTGCACATTTAGGACGTTTAGATTTCTCTTTTTGTGGAGCACTTGACTTGTGTCGGCACAGTTGTTTTCGCTCTTGTTGCTGTTGCAGCTTTACAGCCAAAGCTAACGCTCATTTATCATCCATTAACTCCATTAATGGTTTTTGTTCGAAAATAAGGGGGAAAGATCGTTAAAACTTCCCGGAGTCCAGGGAATGAAAATGTGACTAAACTCCTAAAACTGTGTAAATGTGGAACGCATTCATCATAAAGCTGGTTATGACACTGCCTAAAATACTTGTTTAATTTCCTAAACATACAGATGAGAGAAGGAGCAAAATAACAAGTTATAAAAGGCCTACATACACAAACACACACTGGATAATTGGAGGGAAAGGGGAGGGGTGATGTGATGCATTTAAATATGTATTCAACTGTATAAAATCCACAATTAGTTAAGTAAACTTGATATATTTCTCATTTTGTGGGTCATTTTTGTTAAAAGTTGCACTTTTTGTGTCTTAATCTTCTACATCAAAGGGTTTAGTTCTCTTGTTTCCTTTTTTATTTAAATGTTCTCAAATTTCTGTATTGTGAATAGTTGCCACCTTGATGTCACGGCTGTATAATTGGGCAGTGGATTGTAAACCTTGAAACTACAGCTTCTCTCACCCACTCGTTTTTGTTGTTTTCCTCATTTGTTTGTTTCACTAGCTGTTCATTAGGTTTAGCTAGTTATGTGTTATTGAACTCTTCTTGATCACATTAGACAATCCATCATGATTTGCTCTCATATTGACTCTATTTTTAGTCACAATATATGGTTTTCTTTTTAATGTTTTGTCACTATGAGACCATTTGACGCTCGTCTCTTGTTACATTTCTAGTGGACCATCACCATGGAGCCTGCGTGTCGTAAAGACAAACCAAAGCTGAACTCAACCCCGACCAGAGGAGACAGAGCCAAGCAGAAGTCTGCACAGCAAGAGCTCAAGCAGCGGCAGAGAGCAGAGGTGGCCATCATCCCCTTTTGTTATTAAACCTAGCACACATACCCCAACCTAAAATCATAAACAGACATTAAATTTGATTGCTTTCTTTCATTTGCAGATCTATGCTTTGAACAAGGTGATGACAGAGTTGGAGCAGCAGCAGTTTGAGGCCTTTTGTAAACAGATGCAGTCACAAGGAGAATGATGCTCTGTCCTCCTATTTTACACACCCTCCAAAAACACCATGGAGAGACACATACACACACAGACTGCTCTCTTATATTCAGCTGCATCTCTGTTGTTGCCACCTGCTGGAAACAATTTAAAAAGTATTTGTTTCTGGTGTTGAATCAGGCAACATGTGACATTTAACAGACTCCAGTTCCTGGCCCTGCAGTGGACTTGAAAATGCCACACATTAGTTGTTGTAAGCTGATGTTGAGGCGCATCAGGTTACTGATGTTTCCTTTCCCCGAGGTGTGCATGTGAAAGGTGTCCAGGTCAAACATACATAGTGATATTTTTACCTGCTTTCTTAACCCAGGAAGTCTCTCAGCCAACCGGAAATGGGTTTAAGGCTGATATCCATGAGAGGAGAGATGTTTTTGGACCTCTCCTCTAACAACTCATTTTCACTTTGCAACAGTGAGTTGTTAAGAGCCTGTTTTGACAGAGTGCTTTATTTTTAACTTCTTAATATTTAAAGCTTGCTGCAGGCGTTAAAGTACCATAGTAATGAGGAAAAATCACAGCTTTACTGAAGAAATCATCAGTTTTGGCACAGCTCCGGTCATAAACATTGCTAGTCTGTACATTATGCTCTCCTGACTTGTTGTCATCTGCCTACGTTTTTATTAGGAGTATTTTAATATCCTGCTATCACTCCTCCACTCCACTGTGTTTTTCAGCCAGTACCTTACAGTGATGTCTCACTCTGACCCAATCACAGACTGTAGAAGGTCACATTTTTATGTCCTACTGCGAGTGAAGTCTATTCTATCTGTCCGTGTGATTTCCAGTATGTGTTCTGTCAGTCTGTCTGTTAGTTATCCGGATGAATTTGCCATCGTGTGTGAATTTCGGCCCAGCTTTGAGATGAAGAACTGTTTCAGCTGATCTGGATTCACGTACCTTTGGAAGCCTTCTTTACCATTACTACATATGTAGTGTCATACATTCTTAAATACATACCCTGTTGTATAAGAACAGCTGTCCTGATGTTTTGAAGAGAATATCACAAACTAATTCAGAGGCACACATCCTTTTGGATTCAGGGACTTCTAGGTGGAGGTAGTGGAGCTGCAGACTGGTGGAAGTCTTGGAGAAACAAAGTTCTTTGGTCCATGTTAGCTCTTCAGATTTTGTCTGAAAGTTTTCATTCTCTTACCAGCATACTTAATAATGGAGCACTACACTCTGCTCTGGCCATGAGGCTGTTTTTCCGTGATTCATGAACACAAACTAATAGTAACTTTAAATGTGTGCGTTACCACAGCTCATATAGACTCATCGAGTCTCACTGATCTGTTCACGAGCTACTCCTGCATGTTTTTGCCACAGTCACTAATTTTGTAACCTATAAATATTTGTGTTGTTTGTTACCCTATGACATCTACTCTGACCTGAGTATGATTTATAAAAAAATAAAAAGTGAGTTTTTTTGAATATGTGCTTTCATTTGTTTGTGTTTTGACAAAACTTTATCTGTCAGATGAATTAACACAAAAAGCCATCAACAGCATCTACTTCCTGAGTTCTTCATCTCCAAAGACACCAACAGATCAGCAGCTCTTATATTTAACACCCCACCTTTTTTGTAAGGGTGTGGTGGTAAGATTACCCCTCTGCTCTGTAGTAGAACAGAAGTATTAAAAATATTTGAATAAATTACCGAACATTTGTATATGATGTATTGATTCATGGTCCATCGAGAAAGCCTTTGTGACCACATATAGTCAGCAGTAGCAGAGGAAGTACGTCCATCTTGATATTCTCAACCCCCTACAAGCAGTCTTCTTATAAATGAGGACAAGTCATAATCCATTGAATTCTTTATTAACTTTTTGGTTTATATCCTAATTATAATTCCAGGTTAACTGATAAAACGTGGTCACTTTCAGAACCCCACTCATCAAGTCAGTCCCTTAGTTCAACCCACAGTGTAGTTCCACAGAGGTAGTAGTTAACAGATTATGTAGTAGATAATAACTGGTGCAGGCAGCAGTTTAAGGATTTTCAGGTTAGTAAAGCCAAGATGACACGATGGTAGGGTTTTGTTGTGTCATTTTACAAATATGAAGCAGTGTTTTCACAGCATGAAAAGCAAAATGCAGGATAAGGCAAAGCTGGCCATCAATCGAAAGCTCTGACAATAATATTCTAGTTCTTTATTCTCCACCTTTCACTATTATGTGGTTCCCTTTTTCTGTTGTCAGTGCTGCTTAAACCTCAATAGTAACGGAGCTTCCAGTGACACGGACTCCAAACCAGCCATCCCAGAACTTAGTGTCTTGTCCTCCATGTTCAAAGGAAATGAAACGCATCCCAGGGCCATAATCAGAAAACGTGTGGTTAACCTGCAGTACAGACAGAAAACCACTGTGAGCTGTAATGCAGGATACAGAGCACTGTGTTTGTCACACATTTATAAGAATCTGATTTTTAACTGTTAAAGGGGCTTTTAAAAACCTCTTTCCATGAGCAGTCATCACAGTCGGGGTCCAGAGTCACCGAATCTGGTCTGAACTCCTGTATGACTTCGTGGTTCTCATCTAGCAGACACACAGTCATCTGGTAGGTGCAGCCACAGTCCGTCCTCCCACAGTACCTGCAGGATGAGCTTCCCTTTAATCACTGAGTCTGTTCTCTGACACAAAGGAAATAACGTGTCTGTTCAGACGTGTCCTACCAGTCTTGTACTGTGACAGGAGGCTGTGCATCCAGCTGATCAGATGAGAATCCCTCTGCCAGCAGGTCAATCACCTGCCTCTTCAGACACAGCCTGGGACACACAGGCTGTATTTGCAAACTGAACTAATTTTGGGAAGAAAACAAAAAAAGCATTCTGCCACATATATGATGTTTAAATTGAACTTAATATGTTTCATGTGAATAACAAAGTTGTAGTTTAGTAAAACCTTATGCATGTACATATGTTGTTGAGACAGACTCAGTAATACTGTTAGAACTATGCACTGTATTATAGAGTATCATAACTGTCTGTCCAAACATTTTAACGTCTTATGGGGCGATCGTGGCTCAAGAGTTGGGAGTTCGCCTTGTAATCGGAAGGTTGCCGGTTCGAGCCCGACTTGGACAGTCTCAGTCGTTGTGTCCTTGGGCAAGACACTTCACCCGTTGCCTACTGGTGGTGGTCAGAGGGCCCGGTGGGGCCAGTGTCCGGCAGCCTGGCCTCTGTCAGTGCGGCCCAGGGTGGCCGTGGCTACAATGTAGCTTGCCATCACCGGTGTGTGAATGGGTGGATGACTGGTTGTGTAAAGCGCTTTGGGGTCCTTAGGGACTAGTAAAAGCACTATACAAATACTTACCATTTAAACCTTTTCCAGTGACCCTAAAAGAAGCCTGACAGAATGTAGTGGTGTGACCAATACTCATATGTTGTATGTGATAACTACTCACTCAAAGGAGGTTGCAAAGTATTTAGTCACTCCTTCACTGCAAAAGTCATGACCACAGTCTCCCGGCATGTCCTCCACCTTCCACTGGCTCCCACCATTCTCTATCAGCTCCCAGAAATTCAGCTCATCTGGGAGGGAAATCCACAGTCTCAAGCTTCCAGTCACAGTATTATGTTTCGTTTTGTTTTGTTTTTTACATGAGCTTTATTGGGTCAGATACAAGAGCACAATTAGTTGCATTTGAGTGCTGGCCAGCACCAAACGCCCTCAAAAACAAGACCAGAACTAATAGTTTTTAAAAAGAAATCTAATTTAGTCTTGATCTGGTGAGTAACTTGTTAGCTATGCAACTTCTGTTATGAAATAGTTATGAGTAAGTTATGAGAAACAAAGGTGAACAAAGCTGACAGCTGTTCTCAGTGTCACATCCTAAAATATCACAGTAAAAGGCAGAAATCATTAGCAAGTTAGTGAACACAGTCAGATACCCCCCCTCAGAACTTGGTGAAGACCAAAAGCAGAGCCAAGAAGGAAAGTGGACACTGGACTACCATTCACCGGGTGCCTAGAAACATGTTTCTAAATGAATAACACTACTTCTTGTGTGTATGTCTCCTGTTCGTTATTGTTTCTCCCTGTGCCCCATTTCCAGTCTACCCAAAGCATCTTGTGCTCCCTCTTTCGGATCAGTGGCCTCCCCGTGAACCTCCTTATGTGTGCACTGCTCCCTGTCTCATCTTTGACTGCTTGGATTCTGCCTTGCTTTGTAACTTTGGAGGTATCCTGTATCCTATACTAGGCTCTTGTGTACATGTAAGAGGTTCATACAAGAGGTAAGCTCTGCAAAAAGTAAAAGTTATAAACAAAATGTCAAAACTACTCCTTTAAAAAGCATCTGATGAAATGCTCATCATGCTCTCTAATCCACTGAGGGAAAAATAATATCTTACCTTCTCCGCTGGGGTTCTTCAGCAGGTTTCTGGCCATGATTACAGCTCACTCAGAGAAGGCACGACCTGCACAGGAGAAACAGGAAATTGCTACTTGGACCAGTATTACAATTTAAACCAGATCCTTCATGTAGGTATTGGCTTAGCTGCAGGAGAGGTACTCATACAGGTCTCTTCTATATTACACAGTAGTGTGCTGGAACAGTAGTGTGTGTGTGTGTCATGCCAGCTGGAAGACTGCTGAACTCCACTCAATGGGGAACGTCCAATAAGGCAAAGGCTTGTGCTCGGGAAGCACATGTAAATAAACATCCAAGGAGAATCATAGTGACTTTGGGACTCTTAGTGGTCACATGGTGCTAGAGTTTCCTTTACAGCAAAAGGCTGTTTTAAATTGACTGAAATCTTTGTGACATTTGGTGCAACCAATGATCAGCATATGTGGTTTAGGTGGGCTCAGGAGCATATGAGGTGAGACCTATAGTCTCAAAAACATCCCAACCCAAACACTAATACCCTGTCTGCTGACTCACAGCACAGCAGAGAGGGTGAAAGCCTAACGCTTTACATGCTGAATAGGAGGCATCACAGAGGATCAAGCAGTCATCAGACAGACATCAGTCAGCAGGAAAACAACCAGGGATAGCAACACTTTTAAACTCTAGCAGCTCGAATACAGTGTATGTACAGTGCCTGGTCATTAGCTTTCTCTTTATATGCCTGGTGTTTGTGTGCTTCAGCACTGGTACCAACAATGTTTTTTAAGATGAGCTAATCATTTTTGCATTAAGGCCCAAAACGATAACTTGTCATTTTAGTCTCACAGAGTTTTGTGCATCAAACACTGTGCAAGATACTGGATCTGCATTTTGCTGTTCACTGAGACTGAGAAAAAACTACTGAGTCATTTCCCCCTGCAAAGCATAACAGCTACATGACACGCATGCTAATGACATGCTCTGCTTTAAATAAAACACTGAGCTAAATGCATAAAGCAGCATATTGTGTATGTTACTCACAGACAAGAAGGTGGTCAGGTGCAGTCTTTTGTTTCCTCTGGCTGTTTCTCTGCCTGCACTTGAGTTCCTCTGCAGAGTTGCACCCCCACAATAGAGAGGCTTTTATAGACTGTGACGCACACACACACACACACACACACACACACACACACACACACACACACACACACACACACACACAAGAAGGAGTGAGAGCGAAGAGAGGAGGAGGAGAGACACAGAACACTCTGGTTGGAGGCAGGGTGCATCCATCCAGCATAACTCAGCAGAACAAACATGGACTCAGCACAAATGTCAGAGGAAACACTTCAACAGCAGCTGTGGGAGAAAAGCATTCAGTAAGTCACGTTGCATATACTAATAGGGTCACTTTAGTTGATCGTGAGGTTTTATGTAGCATTCAAATACAAGAAGAGCCTAACAATAACCAAGAAAGTTAAGAAATAACAAGAATTAAATACCAAACTTTGCGAATTAGTTAAAATCAGAAAATGATCTATGACATATGAAAGGACACCAGATTGTAGAAGGTAAATTATTCCAGAAGTGAACAGACCCAGTGAAAATAAACTCAAAACCAGGAAACACATCTTAAACTGATGGGAAAGGGGACCAAGTAGAATTTGCCATACAGTAACATGCATTACAATCAAACAGCTGACTTATAGACCGGCTGATAGAGCAGTACACCAGGACTCTAAGCTGTAACACCAGGCAGACTGACCTGAGTGGGACTGTACAAGACTAATGGTCCACTCATAACATCCATTGGGAACTCACTGGGACTGTGGAGTCCAGCTGCAGTCACCATCAAGTGGACAATATAACAGGGTGATGCAGCACATGTCCCTGCTGCTGTTCTGCATAGGCCTCACACATCACACATAAAATATCTGTCCAAAATATTGTCTAGTGGACCTTCCCTCGTGCCTGGGCCTTAGTTTTGAGTAGATATTAAATATTTTATCAATCTTGACTTCACACATCTTTTATGCTGTCAATGTGTAGCACAGTCCTCTGCAGCGGCAGCAAGGTTGTGGATGGCAGTAACATATATCACCTGCAGAGGGAGATGTGGTATCATATGATGGTTCTGCCAAAGACCAAAAGCGAGCTTATGCCCTTAATGTAAAACACTTGTTCACATGTTAGACAAAGATTTGCTCTGTGGTTTGTCTGATGAGCACTCCCAGGAAAAGTGTGTGACTTATGATGGAAACACAACTTAGATGACTGGTAAGTTTTTAATTTAAACGAAAGTAAACGAACCAAACAATATTAATGAAGCCGGTGTTCTGACAAAACGTCCTGCTTTGGCAAAACGTCCTATTGTAAGTAGTTTATGCACATTTCTGCTGTCACAGAGTCATTCCAGCACAAATGTAAGTAGGTATGACGGTTTGCCACTTAATTTTAGCTGTTAAAGTATGCTTGTACGTCACATTTACAAAGGTAGGACGGTTTGGCACTTGATTGTACCCATCAGAGTATGTTAGTAGCTTATATTCACATAGGTAGGATGGTTCGCCACTGAATTTCGTGTTGTGCGCATGCGTAGAAACAACGGGTAGGATGGTTTGTCAGGTAGGATGGATTCCCAGAACACCCTGCACCATCATTATGGCCCATTTTGTCAAAGCTGTAGGGCTAAATAGATCATAAAAAAGTAATAGCGTATCAACTTCTTCTTATTTTATTTATTTACAAACTTAAATCAGTCATACACCCAAACTAAGGGACGGTCATACCCACAAGCCACCAAGGAATTACTGGTGACACACTTTAAGCAGTCGTTAAATTATTCTTATCTTGCAAGCTTGTTCGGCGATTTAAAAATAATAATTTTAGAAATTATTTTTGCTTCTTAGCATTTTGACAGCACATTTTGATGTAGTTTACGCCTTTTGATGTAATGTAATGTAAAATGTAAAGCCTACCTTTGCTGTGTTTTTACTGCAGTTGCTCCTTTGGTTTACAAAGGGTCTTATCTTCAATAACATCAGATGGGAAATGTGTCCATATGTCTTCTGGTCCTCCCAAGTGTTGACATTTTGTCCCATTTTCATGAGAAAATGTGAGGGTCTAAACTTACTGCACAAGGATATTACTCCTGATCAGAAGGATATTACTTCTAATTGGATCACTTCCAAACTTTCATCTTGCTTTTATTGGTTGATGAAAGCATCAATACATTTCATCACAGTTTTTGTCCTCCGTGTCCCAGGTGTAAACTATAAGAAAGTCTAAAATACTCTGCAAATAAAAACAGCACTTCAGGGATTTATGATGCACTGCTGGATTGAATTATTTTTATTCTAAAAATACAAAAGAAATCATTATTTGATAATTTAATGGAAAATAAAGGGAGTAATTATAAATCAATGTTTCTAAATGAGTAGCTTTTTCTTGTGTGTGGTGGTGTCAAAAATGGAGTTTAAGTTGGAGGACTTCACGTTCAGTCCAACTAAAGAAAAGGTGAATAGACGTCAGAAGAATGACCTATTACATATAGCATTTTTTTCCATGTGCCAGTGCCCCTAAATGCAAAAAGAAAGAAAGAAAGAAAAGAAAAATAGCTGAAGGAGCTCTTGGGGATTAAGTTGGGTGAAAGGGGTTTAATTTGGTGAGCAGGTTCCTGCAGAAGAAGTTGAGCGAGGTGATGTTGCTGGTGTTCCTACTCCACTGCAAAATCTCCTTCCTCGAGCAGGCAGCTCCTACAGCAGTGCTAACCAGCTCCCTACCAGGCAGCCCAATCTAGCTGTAAAAGGCTGATCATAGCTTCTTGTGTGGGTATACAAAATTAGGCTTTATTCTGCGCCACAACATCAATATAACACAATGAATACATTACATCATACACAAAGTACCTCCCAATATGGGAGAGAAAAATTCAAGTTAAACATTGCAGATTTGGCACGTTGCTTTTTTGATTTTTTTCTTCCTGTGGACAGTACAGTACAACATTCAACAATCAATAGGAAATCATTGTGCCATAAATAACAAGTGGTTTAGGCATCATTCATAAACAGGAATTTTCAAAATCATCAACACCAAGCTTACAAACATGGCTTGAATCACACTTTTTTTGCATTCATGAACTACCGACGTTTTAGTGCCTTTTGTTGGATGTCCATTTGTTTCTTTATTGTCAATGCAGGAGTATAATATGACAGGATGAGCTTCTAGAAAAGTCTCTGACTGCACAGAGGAATGTCCAACAAACAGCAGTGCATATCCAACTGCGTGACCCCTGTAATGTTTTAGTGCAGCACCAGACATTTTTATCTTCCAGTGATACAGCACCCATAACTGTCCCTTCATGAATGGGTGGCCTGCTTATAATTAGGAATTTCCGTTATTTTTTTGGGAATGCGACAATACTTCCAGTTCTTTGGAACAGCTGCAGGTGGAGGCTCCGTTCAGATCTAAGCTTCAGAGGACGCCTGGGGTTTGAGTTTGGCCTTTTCCATGGTCGTACCGTATGGGTCTGATCTTTTAAAGAAGCCCATCTAAAGCAAAGGATGAAGAGATTAGATGCAAAACAATAATAACGTGTGAGCTTCACAACTGATAGGTGTAAAAAAATACACTGTTCCCTGATAACTTACCCAAAATGCAACTCACAACTCTTAAAGAATAGTCACTTTTACAATATCTGGTCAATCCACAAACACTATATAATGACAGCCATACTGATTTTTCTACAACACATTGTTTTTCTTGCTTCTGTAATGGTTTTTGTTGGGTTTTTGTTCCCGCAGTAACAACTGAAAGACAATCTTACAATTTCCGTGTCCTGCAAGCACAGCTTTAGTTCAGATCACAGCTTTCAGCAGTTATAAGTAAACAAACTGACTAAAGAAACAAAAATCAGTTTTTGGGGTCTTTGGCTCAGGCTGTAACTCAGTAGAGCAGAAAAGCCCGAAGGTTAGTGCTGTCAATCTCATATTTATCAAGAATATTACAAAAACTGCAATGTGTAACAACCAAGTTATTCCAGAGCTGTTTTTCTGTGATCATGCTAAAAGTAGGGTATTTGAACACCTTGTTACCTTGTAAAGTAAGTATATGAGCAAGGCCAGCAACAGCAACCCAGCTAGAACAGCCAGGATGATGATCCACACAGGAACCGAGTACTGACTGTTGGGTTTATTCCACATCACAGCAGTCGCCACCTGAACAACAGGAAACCGCAGAACTGATCCACCGTGCACTGATTTTCATTTGTAAATGAAAAATCTAAAGAGCTTGTGAAATTGTAAAAACACAGAAAAAAGCTGTTGATGTTACCTTTTTGGATCCTGATGGCTTTAATGTGGGAGAAACAGAATACGGCATCCTGTCCACGCTGAAGTGAACGGAGCACTCCAGCGTGTACTGCTTATAGGCTCGCTGTGGACGATCGATAAACAAAAGTTTAATGAGGAAACTTTTTTGTATCTAAGGAAAATCAAAAGCCTCTGTGATTTCTGCGAAATCAGTTTCGTACTATTTCTTTAAATATTAGTTTATTGTTCCATACATCATCTACTCTGTACTGTGGGTTATAGTAGGGTCAAAATTTAATTATAAAATGTCACAATTAACAGTAGAAAGCCTATTAAGTTCATTAGGAAAACTGTTAGGTATGAATAATGATCTAATGTGGATGAGACACACTGTCTGTTTTTGTCGGTCGACAGAGGGCAGCATGAGCACAGACTCCTGCAGGTTCTTGCCTTCATCCGCTCTAGTCTGTTCCTTAGTTGAGTTTCTTCTTCTCAAACTTGAAAGACATGACTGACACTACAGAGCAGTAATGCAGAGTACAAAGTCCTGTAGTCTCACCTCCATGAACGTTTCAGCCCAGACTCTTGAGCGTACAGTCAGGATGACACTTCGTCCTCTCTGCAGCAGCCCCACATTACACTGCAGCTGCCAGCACTCCACTGTACTGCATGTCTACAGAGGGACAGAGCAGGCACAGCACATTCCAGTTAACCATTCATCGTCATTTCTTTCATTACTAATGACTAATTACTGCCCTCACAACAGCAATTTAAACAAAAAAAAAAACCATGCAAGGATTTTTCTACTACATGATGCATTTGCATACATGTGCTTTACTTTCCTTAGTTTGATAAAAAGTTTTCCATTTGTCCATTTCACTGTTAAGCGTTAATTCTCACAGCCTCAGGGACTGAGAAGCCTGCAAAAGTCTTTTAAACGTTCCTGATTTGTAGGATGATTTGTTGAGTGTACTTCCGTACTTTGTGAGCTTTGGCACTTCAATGCATCATCTGGCAGTCAATATTCGGAGTGGCAGTGACTCTAAGCTCAAGTCAAATTTCCTGTAAGAACTATACAGAAACAGCCCCATCTTCGATATAGAAGAGAATACCTCACATGCTGTGATATAACTGCATAACCATAAACCCTAGCAGTCGTTTTTGTAGCAATATAAACACATGGATAAACAGAGATTATGTTTCTTTGTATTATGCTTAGCATTCGTGTTGTCAGTTATTATGACTTTGAATTAAGCTAAAATGTTGAAACATGTTCTAAAAATAAGATGGGCCCTCTGGAAAGACTCACACAGTTAAATGGTTTTGGCAGCACAGTGACAGAGTAAGAGCAGATTACAGTGCAGTGATGATATAAGATGTCAAAGTCACCGGTGCTCTATACAGAGTTGATATGAACCAGTTTGAGCGCCAAGAAAACTTCATTCAAAATCCCACTGACTAAAAACTGAACTTCATTCTTTGGATATAATCAAAAGAAGATTGCTGGCAATTCACATGCCTCTGTTCTCAGATCCCCACAGCACACACTGAAACTCCTGTGATGTTTGTAAATGAGTAAAGTCGTGTATTGAACAAAGTAATGTTGTTGTTTATTTAATATTTCAGCTTTCAGTTTAACCCTGTGAGGTGTAAGTCATTATCAGTGAAACCCCAGCCCTAAACCCAAACCCTATATTTTTTTAAAAAGCCAAGAGTACGTTTTTGGTAAAACTGTGGGTAGGGTCTAAAGTGTCCCTTTGAAATCAACAATTACCAACTGAGTAGGGTTCACATCGTGAATACAGCCTGTTCTACCTACACCAACAAGATGTGCCTCCCATAAGCCCCAAAAGAGAGAAATCCATAAATGATTCCAGGGGTCATGAACGGTTCATATGTGTAGAAATATGATATATAACCAACAGTGTTGGTGTGTTTTACATTATACATGCTTCCCTTAGGCAGTTAGAAGACATAGCATACATTTTCACTGCTATGCTGATGACACCCAGCTCTATCTGTCCATGAAGCCAGATAACACACACCAATTAGTTAAACTGCAGGAATGTCTTAAAGACATAAAGACCTGGATGGCCGCTAACTTTCTGCTTCTTAATTCAGATAAACTGAGGTTATTGTACTCGGCCCTGAAAATCTTAGAAATATGGTATCTAACCAGATTCTTACTCTGGATGGCATTACCTTGGCCTCCAGTAACGCTGTGAGGAACCTTGGAGTCATTTTTGACCAGGACATGTCCTTCAACGCACATATTAAACAAATATGTAAGACTGCGTTTCTTCCATTTGCGCAACATCTCTAAAGTTAGAAATATCCTGTCTCAGAGTGACGCTGAAAAACTAGTTCATGCATTTATTACTTCCAGGCTGGACTACTGTAATTCATTATTATCAGGATGTCCAAAAAACTCCACTGAAAAGCCTTCAGCTAATCCAAAATGCTGCAGCAAGAGTCCTGACAGGGACTAGAAAGAGAGAGCAGATTTCTCCTGTTTTGGCTTCCCTTCATTGGCTTCCTGTTAAATCCAGAATTGAATTCAAAATCCTGCTCCTCACATACAAGGTCTTAAATAATCAGGCCCCATCTTATCTTAATGACCTTGTAGTACCATATCACCCTATTAGAGCACTTCGCTCTCGCTCTGCAGGCCTACTTGTTGTTCCTAGAGTATTTAAAAGTAGAATGGGAGGCAGAGCCTTCAGTTTTCAGGCCCCTCTTCTGTGGAACCAGCTTCCAGTTTGGATTCGGAGACAGACACTATCTCTACTTTTAAGATTAGGCTTAAAACTTTCCTTTTTGCTAAAGCATATAGTTAGGGCTGGACCAGGTGACCCTGAATCCTCCCTTAGTTATGCTGCAATAGACTGTAGGCTGCCGGGGGATTCCCATGATGCATTGAGTTTTTCCTTTCCAGTCACCTTTCTCACTCACTATGTGTTAAAGACCTCTCTGCATTGAATCATACTGTTATTAATCTCTGTCTCTCTTCCACAGCATGTCTTTATCCTGTCTTCCTTCTCTCACCCCAACCGGTCGCAGCAGATGGCCGCCCCTCCCTGAGCCTGGTTCTGCTCGGAGGTTTCTTCCTGTTAAAAGGGAGTTTTTCCTTCCCACTGTCGCCAAAGTGCTTGCTCATAGGGGGTCATATGATTGTTGGGTTTTTCTCTGTATCTATAGAAGACGCCTGAGGCGACTTTTGTTGTGATTTGGCGCTATATAAATAAAATTGAATTGAATTGAATTGAATTCTTTCTACACGTGTCTAATTCTAGCTACAATTTGGCAGACTGTGTGATATGATGGAAACAAAACTAGTGACTGTCACATACCACAGCAAGTCACTGAAGCTACAAGTTATCAAAATTAAAGCTTTTTATCTCCTAAAAATAACCTAACAATGCACATGTGCAGTATTCTGCAGCCCTAACTTTCTTCTGGAAGTGTGTAACTGTTGTTCACACTGACCTGTGAACTTCTATTAAGTTAGCACCAATTCATTAATACTAAAAATACTTTCGTTTTTAGAATTCCCACTGTGCAGCACGGTTTATTCGAAACATTTCTGTGTGCTAAGGTTGTTTGGTTTCATCCAAGTGCCATTAGAGATGAGCTGTCAAATGTCAGCTGCACAAAAATAACTCAGTAAATCACAAACGTAATTAACTTCTTCTCACAAACAATTACAGCAAGCAGCTGTTGATGTTGACCAGAGCTCATCATCTCTATTTCCATTTCCTCTGTTGAAACAAACAATCGAATCAGAACAAGAAAAGGCAGAGCTACTCCTTTCTGCAGTCTCATTTGCATCTTTTGGTTTCAGTGCATTGCATACATGTGTAAATACCACTGAACACTTCAGTAAACACAGTCCCGTAGAAACTCAGAGAGACTCGACACTCAACAAAAGAGCTTTTGTTTGAAAGTGTTTGGGATCTGCAAGCTAATCTCGCCACTACTCTCCACCCACGTGTCAGACACTGAGGACAGAGACAAACATGACCTGTGTCTTTAAGGGACACATGACGTCCACCGATGAGGAGCAAATGTTGTCACAAGGTTGCAGAAGAAGGAGTAAAGTTGGATATTCAGTTTAAACTTGAATTTAGCTAGGTTTGCTACAAACTTACCCTGCTGTGTGTGTTTGTGCTAAGCTAGGCTATACATAGGTTATGGTGCTACAGTGAAGGTTTGGCATGTAGTGCACAGAGATGTCAGACTCAGCTTAGCTCCTGATGGCTTTAAGCTGAGTTAGCTGCTGCTAGAATCTGTAATCAAGCATTTCAATTCGTTAATCAAAGAACAGTACATGTTCTCTGTAAAACTCCTTCACAGGTTGAATTTCTATATTCTGTAATGTCTCACCAGGTTTCCTTGTTCAGCCAGAGGATCTCTGTGCACCTCCCTCTTCTGGATGCGGTGCTCAACATTGGACTTCAGTGATGCTGGACCCTCTACTGCCCCAGGCTGAAGCTGTAAACATAAATACATTAGGAGTCATTAGCAAACACAAGCCAGTGTTCACAGTCAAGAATAGACTAAGGGTAATAACGTCACCATGACAACAAAGGTGTAAGTGTGCGTTTAATTGTGTGTCCTCACCTTAAGTTTCAGTGCATTTAAGGTTGTTTTGGAGAAGCAGCTGAGTGGACCCTCAGTGACCACCTCCAGAGGGTAGAGCAGCCAGTGACCATGAGCCTTCAGGGGACATTTCACCACTAAAGATGTCTGGCTCACCACACTGGGACCGTTATTCACCAACTGAGAAAGAGTTTAACATGTTATACTGTGTCTTCTTTTAGTACACTGTACATTGTGTACTGCACTTTACAAACAAACTCCCTTGCACTGTGATTTTAGTAAAAGGAAACACAAGTCCTACGCGTGAAATGACATTAGCAATGTTTGACTGTATCAAGCGCGCCAGCACAGCCATCCACGTCATGATAGTGTTGAGAGCTTAATAAAAGAAGCCGACTGGACTGGTTTGTGAACGTTTCACCTCTCTTCAGTTCTAAAACAAGTGGTCCGGTTGTTCAACAGATGTAGCCCGGATAAAAATGATCCGGCTTTTTCCTTTCCATGGATCACGTCATCCAGTTCACTTTTGTCCTGGTTGTTCAAAAGAAGAAATGAACAAGACAAACTGGAGGTTTGATCTAGATTCTTTTTTTTTTTAAAAACAAAAACTATTGAATTATCTGATCTTATCCAATCAGGTAATCCTGTTTTCCCTTTGAACAGGTTTCAGGATCCGTTCTGACTGGATTTATCCTACCAGATTACTTGTGAACAAACGCACCCAGGTTATTATCCACTAGTGGAGGAGACCCACTTCGAAACCCCTTGTAGCCACATTTTTAAGGAAAAGAAGACTATCGCACATCTTAGTTAAGACCGACGCATCTCAATATTACCAAAAAGTCCAGGATCTTTCAGGCTCTCAAGTTTGAAGATTTGCAACTTTTTGTAATGACACATAATACTAAAAATAAAACAAAATGAAGAATAAGATCATTTAAAACACATAAACATACAGAAAGAGCATAAGAAAAACTAATGATTATGGCTTATGAACAGCTCCCTATTTATCTTGTAGAACAACCTTAAGCAGTATTAACTTTTAGTCTCTCACATAGCTGTGGAGGAATTTTGACCCACTCTTCTTTATGTTGCTGGAGGTTTACAGGCTTTGGTTTAATCAGGTTGGGGTCTGGATTTTGTCTCAGCCATTGCAACACCTTGATTCTTTTTTCAACTACTCTATTGTAGATTTGCTGCTATGCTTGTTATCATTTTCCTGTTGTTGATCTGTCTGTTAGGCAGATGGCCGGAGATTTTATTCTGGAATATTTATACTGAGGAGTTCATGCCTGACTTGGTGACTCCAATTTTCCAAAAACAAGCCCAAATCATCAACCCTCCACCACCGTGTTTGACATCTGGTCTGAGGTATTTTCCAAATATGCCACTGCGCATTATGGCAAAATGTCACCACCTTGTTTCAGAAGTCTTTTGGTTCGTTTAGATGCAACATTACAAAACTGTAACTATTCTATTTTCTTGCTGGAGAGAAGAGACAATTTGTTTTTTAAAAGACGTTCAGTCTTTTCCTAATTGTGCTGTCATGAATTTCAATATTTAACATGCTAACTGAGGCCTGTAGAGTCTGAGATGCAGCTCTTGGACAATCATTCCTGTGAACACTGGCACCTATGTGTACTTTTTTTGTAACCACAGCTGACGTTTTAAGCCTCAGAAGCTAATGTTAGCTTCTTTTTTACAGTGCAAAAATGTTTTAGTGAAATAGCCGAGCTCCTATTTTACACGACTATTAATTTAAGCTCACCAACACTACCATACTCACATTAAAAGTTGGTGATATTTTGAATGTATTACTCTTCTATGTTTCAGTGCGCAAACGTGATAGGACTAGCTTCTTGTATATCGTAGATGTTATTTTTACCTCGAAGACCTGCTGAAGCTCAGGGCCGATCTCCTGCTCCTCCCCCAGACCCTGTCGCACAGTCCAGTTGGGAGGAGGAAAGATGACTTTGTCTGGCCGAGAAACACTGCAAACGGCACAGTCACACTTTTATCTTGGCAAGAATGAAGGTTAAGAAAAATGATGTCATAGTTATGTGTCTAAAGTGAAGCCTCACCCCTGGAGAATGACATCAGCCATGGCAGAGACCTTCAGCTCATAAAACACCACTTCACTCTCAGAGTTATTTGCATTTTTACTAGAACAAACCACAAAAACATAATGTTACTGAAACAGCCCTGATCACCTGATCAAGAAGCATTAAACAGCTTTACAAACCTGAATTTTGTAGACTTTTAGTGAAGCGAGCTGAGAAGTTATTAAACATATATATATAAAACTAACTTTGCAAATGCTACCAAAAAAACCCTACAAGATAAAATGAAACAAAAATATTTGGATAACACAGTAGGAACATGTATTTTCACATGAGGTATTATTTAACCAGTGGGAGTTTAAGTTATTTTGCACGCTAATATTCAAACACACAACATAAAGACCCCACATTAGTAGATGCATTGCTGGTTTGGAGGAAGTAATTACTGAAGTAATTACTGAAGTTATTACAGAAAGATCAATCAGAGAGAATGAGTCTAAATAAATATCAGTAGTACTAGAAGTAGCTGCTCATTATGAATCTTTTTTTTTCTTTAATGGTTAAAATTTTACTTGTGAACAAAGTCATTTTAATTCAGATTCAAAGAGTATTTGGCTCAAGAAAGCTCTGACTAAATAAACCTGGGTTGTTCTAGTTTTCAGCATTGAATCAGTGACAAATCGTAAGATGTTCTAGCTTTACAAAAGGTGTTTTCTAGTTACTGGAGAAAATCTTGTTCACTTTCCACAGAAATAGAGCAACAAACTCTTTTTCCAAGCTAAAAAAAAAGAACTTTTAAATTAGCGGGATGCCATGTCCTCTCTAGCTTACAGGTTAACTGCTTTTTCATATGGAGCCTTTATTTTTAGAGGAGCCAGAGTATCCAGGTCACTTTCCAGGTCCACAGTCCCTTTTTTGGTAGGATGAGTAACATTTTTTTCTTGGCGTTCTTCCTCTTGTCTCAATGAAGCGTGTTTTGTCAATTTCAGTTTGTTCAGGTTAAGAATTTCCAAACTTAGTACAACTTTCAGTTTGGAAGACTAGATGTGGATCACCATCACCTTCTCAACATCAAAATGTTTGCTGGTGTGATATCACTACAACGCAGCCACATTAACCGCGGTTCAGTCAGGATCACTAAAACAGGCTGTTTCCATCTGCAGCAACTTAAATGCTACTCAAAAAATGAAGGGATCACTTAACTCAGACATCAAGTCTTCATGAATGAAATATTCAGGTTGAAAGTCTTTATTGACACATTGTGTAATTTGTTTTGGTTTCAATGGAAATCCAAATTTCAACCCTTCCAAAAAAATCCTAGGAAGAACAGAGCAGGCATCGTGACAACAGCCTGTTAAAGGGGAGTTTTTCCTTCCCACTGTCGCCAAAGTGCTTGCTCATAGGGGGTCATATGACTGTTGGGTTTTCTCTGTATGTATTATTGTAGGGTCCACCTTACAATATAAAGCATCTTGAGGTGACTGATGTTGTGCTGTATAAATAAAACTGAACTGAATAGATCAAGGAGTTGGGGTTGAGGTGCAGCAACGTTGAAAGCAGCTAAAGCAGCCTAATAGCATGCCCTATATGGGATTTACCATGTGTAGAAAGAAGTCAGCTGGTGTGGACTGGCAATGACATCAGCTGAGGTTGACTTCAGTATGAGTTAGCACTAGTAGTATGTATGTTTAACTGCTCTGTTATTTCCTGAGGGGTTTCAGATGGATGTGCATATTTGATTTGGCACAGATTTTACACTGGATACCATTCCCAGCATAACCCTCCTATTTATCTGAGCTTCAGAGCAGCACTAAGAGTACACTAATCCCTGAAGTGGCTTTGTGACTCCTGTTCGTCCTATCAGAATCAAACCGAGGATCATTATGCAAATGTGTTAACCACTACACCACAGAATCACAATAACAGTGATGATGACAGATTTACTTGGTTGCCCTAAAGAATTTTTTGTTAAAAAAAACTGTATGTAGCTTATAATAAGAATTAAGAGAATACTTTGGATTAAAAGCTGCTCCACTGGTATGCAGTTGCCAAAGATACCCCATCCCACTTGAACTGGAATCCCTAAAAAGTGGCCTACCTTCGTATCTGGAGCTCAAACTGAACAGTATTGTAAGTATCGCTGAGTCTGGGGATGGTGAAGCGAAGACCGGCCCACAGCTACAAAAACAGCCACAGAAAATTCACGCAGTTATTTCAGGGAACATGAGAAAGGAAATAAATGTGTTAAATAGAGTCTGGGTTCTTTTTCTTAGAGACGCTCACTTTGGAAACAAGGAATGAAAACTCTTTCAACACAAAAGCAATGTTTATCAGGTTTTATCAGGTCGGTGAGAAAACATGTCGAGTTTGCTTATGTATGAATTATGCAAGTCAACTTGGCTTAATTGTACTGAGACACAAAGAGTGGGAAAGGCCAAAAATAACATGTGGGTCTTATTGGCTCTTACACTGGTACCAGACTTCATGGGGTTTCCCAGATCACACACGAGATAGCGGGTCTGGTTTTCTGCCTCGTAGCTGCAGGTCAGCTGAGTCAAGCTCTGGAAAGGACACAAAGAAATAAAACTCCATCATGTATTTAACTTTATTAAGTGTACTGCTGTAAAAGCTAAAGAGCTGTTGTCTTGATGCATGCTCAGCTATTCAGGTAAGGAAAGAAGATTCATCTGGATGTAGCGTTTTCAGTGTGAGAAACGTTTCGTCACTCAGCCAAGTGACTTCTTCAGTCTCACGAGTTGTTAGAACAATAAATCAAAACTCTGACTAGAGTTAGAGTGTGACTCTACCAACCAGCTGCATTTCAGGGCTTTCAAAAAATGTATTCAAAATGTATTCACGTTCTTTCACGGCTTTAACTCAACAAGGAGGGCGTCAGGTTGAGAAAACTCTTTTAGCGGAACATTACGATGGCAAAGTGACCTTTGACTTTATGCAAAGTCAAAATAATTTCCACATTTTATTGGCATTAAAGCATTTTTATGCATAATTATCATTTGAATGAAAAAACACGGTGCTTCTGACTGTGATACTTAAACCTCCTTTTAAACGCCACCGACTCACCACGTTGTTGCGTGCTATCCCGCTGTAGTCAGCCTCTGGGGGAAGCGCCACATAGAGCTCAGCCTCGTACGCACCGCCCTCTCCCTCGTTCCTGGCATTGAAGGTCAGGCTCACAGAGTTTTCGTCTCCCAAGTAAACCTCTGTCTTGTCACTGGGCAAAGAGAAGCGCAACATCATCACTACGTTTTCACTGAGCCTTACCTTTTTGAAAGCTGTTAAAAGAACAGTTTATGCAGACTTCCTGTTTCACATAAAACCATAAGTTCCATGTAACACTGAGAATTAAATCGATTTATCAGAGAAAAACAGTTTTTGAACCAGATTTTTATTTTTTATTAACCTAAAGCGATATACTATAACCAACCGTAACCAAAGTACCCATCATCAACAATGACTCCAACCCTAAACTAGTGCTGTCAGGCTAACATTGAAAACACTCTTCTCCAAAACACAGGGACTGGGTCGGGTCATTACCAGTGACAAGACGTCAGGGTCAGAGGGTTAACATATCACAATCCTAATGATTACGTAATGCACAAAAAGTGTCTGATTGTGCAAGAGTTACACAGTCAACAAACAATCATTTGCAGTCTGCTTTAAGCCACACGATTAAAATAAGCACTATAATCTCCCTTCTGTAGATCTGTTCTGTTCTTCAGCAGCCCCTGAAGAAGCTACTCATCTGTGACTCTTTAGCTGCTTAATTCTCCACAGTGTTTCTCACTCATGTTCGGTTCTGCCAATCGAAGTTTTCAAAGGTTTTTCAAGAGCAGCAAGACTGAACAAAAACAGCCAAAGCAAAACAAAGAGCTGAAAGCAGCAACACTAAGTAAAGTCGGGATTCAGCGTTACAGGCTAAGCTCATTGATGTGAATGTGAATATGCCAAAAATGATCAGTACTTGATGTATTATTTTGTGATGCTGCCACTGAAAGTTGAAACTCTTAATAGAATCTAAATGTAAATAATTTTTTTAAATGACCGGGGGGGTCAGAGTACCTTTTGACTGTACTTTCATAGGTTTTACAGCTTTCCCTACTGATACAGACCACCCCACACCATTCATACTACAAGTAATTAAGTAATATATGAATAATTAAATTCATCAAAACCTCCTGTTTTATTAACTATCTACTACAGAAATGTTTTTTTAATATATAAAATATATAAAATATATAAAATATATAAAATA
>NW_024582458.1:683943-690406 GCF_018398535.1 Haplochromis burtoni
ACATACATATATATATATATATTCAAAGTGAAAAGTAATCAGTGAATTCACAAGAACTTTCTGTTTTATAAATTCAGGACAGTCTCGGGAATGAGCTACCAAAACTTCTTCTGTAATTTGACATATTTATTTTTTTAATAAAAGCCCAGCATGTCATAGTAATAGATTACAGCAGCATTTCTTTATCATGCGGAGAAACTGAGATGTACTGTTGAAATTATCACAGGGATTTAAAATTAAGATCAAAGTGGGCTGTGTGTGGTCCACAGTGAATTTGACATGCCTTTTTTAAATACACAGATATCATATATGATAGATGATTGTATAATAATGCCATCTTACCATAGTATAGTGAAGTCCTAAGTACATCCTTATACAGCCACTTGCATGGTGTCAGACTCATTTTCTGGCTTTTGGTTCCCTTGACTTTCACAGGCCATTTATTATTCCGTCTTGAAAAGCTAGTTTATTTACTGCAATCAAACTGACTGAAAACAGCAGCTTTTACACACAGCTTCTACGCCAGCAGAGTTCACTTTTCCTTCATTTCCAGATCTATGTCAAGTCACTGGGTGCAGGACATGACCAACGTGGCCCAAAAGAAGGTAAAATGTAATGAAAAGCAGGGACGTAAAGTCTTTCCACACAATGAATCTTTGTTTCAGTCTGTCCCCAAAGGCCATTTTCTCCGACATATCTGTCCATGAGTGACATGGGAAATGACCCAAATCTGATCACTGTGATTTGTCTCAGGAAACCGACCCCCACCTTATTCTTCGACTTCATAGTGACACCCCTGTGTGCAAACACATTTTCAGAGAAGTGATAAATCCACTCGACACCCTTCAACTCTGGCCCTCCCCCATCAGCTACACTTGGCAGTAGTAAATTCACGTTTCTATTGAGCAGGAAAGGAAGAAAGGAGCGTGGCTGAAGGTTGGAACCGGGGTTCATCTTTCACTCCATTCCCCCCCGCCCCCAAAAAAGGGGTCTGGACACAGTGACCCCAAACTAAGTAAGACGACACCCAGATGATTTTAATTAACCTTGGGCAAATTTAGCAAATGCAGAGGAAGCAACTCTGATCCCACAAACAGCAGACTCTCACCGATGCCAGGAATGGGCAGGAATCAGCAGCTCACAGCTGACACGTTATACTACACTGACTTCGCTGGGAAAAATATAACAGTGGATCATGAAGCTCATAAAAGCATAATTAAAGCCAGAGGATACAACTAAAACACCAGCGACAGACCTTTAGGTTATAAATCTTAAACATCCCACTGTTTGCAAATTCTTGGCAAAGAAGGGAAATCGCTGTGTCCTACAGTCAGTGAAGGGAAACTGTGTTTTAGTGGAAGTGCTGAATCATTCCAAGTTTGGTCCTGTGGCAGCTCCAAATGCAGATCTTTGACTTTTCATGGGAAACTTTTAGCACTGATTGTATTTCTACAGCTAAGAGAAATCACATGGGCATGTAATGCAAAACAGTCCACATATCAGAGCTGGCAGGCTGGGAGGAGAAAGTCTGGAGTGTGTGTTCGCTTTGTGAATGGGCTGAGGCACAGCCAACTATCTGGCTGGAGCCTATTCAGCAACAAGGATTCAGGATTAATATACAATGATATGTTATTGTGCCAAGAGCTAGGAGTCATTAGTCTAGATCTTTACCCCAGTGCACGCATGTTCTGAGCTGTAAACAACCTCCTATTCTTCCTCAGTGAGGGAGAGGGGGATGTGATCATGTCTGACAGCGAAAAAGACTGACAAGCTGGAGTTCGTGAAACATGTAAGCTCATTCAGTTCTGCAGTGGATCCAGATCACGTTCTTTAACCCTCCGAGGTCTGAGTCATCGATGACACTAACCTGCCTAACCTGAACCCTGCATGGTTTTATATGTAAATATATACTGATTGTGCCGGGTTAGGGTTGAGCTCAGGTTTAGGGTCATCGCCAAGATACCCAGACCTCAGACACTGGTGGAGGATTCACTCTGTGTGTATCAGGCTTATATCTTCATATGTTTTTCCTTAACTTCTTTAAATAAATGACTATTTTATAAAGAACTATAGAATTAGAATTATAAAAATTCAACCCAGACCCTAATCTGCATCAAAATATGTTGTTTTTTTAAATTTTACAAAATTATTTTTCCCCAAGTCTTGACAATCAGGAAACAGAGAAACAAACAAAGAAATGATTCTAAGTGAAACACTTTCTGAAAAACGTAGGGAGGGTCGGGTTAGGGTGTTAGGGTTATCACCTGTGACGAGTAAGACCTCAGAGTTAATTGATGGCTAAAGCCTTTATTTTATGTTTTGCTAAGAATTTGTGATTTGATTAGATAAATAACTTCGAAATTTGCATGAAGTTTAATTCTGTTACCACTTTTTTTCCTGTGTGTCCAGTTATTTAGTACTTAGTAACATAAAACCAGAGGACCTCCATTCCCATGTTTTCTGTCTTTCTACACTGAAACTTTCAAAGTAAATTAAATAAAATAATTCAAACAAATATAACTGTTGAGCTTTTAACATGCACCAAACAACCAATCTATGGCTTGGTTATCATTTAAGTCACAGGTTAAATGACGGTTTGTCAGCAACAGTGTTACTTTTTAAATGAAGACTGAAACATTTAGGCGTTACAGTCTTCCTATTAAAAGATTTCCATTTGGGGATTTATTTCAGATGAGTCAAAGTAAAAGAACAACGGGTGGAACCACATCTACACCTGTCCCAAACCCTTCGCCAATAACAGGGGTTTTTCTTCTTTGCTCGTTTGCTTGCTGGGAATTGTCTGACTGTATAAATGGATATTGCTATTATAGTTTTGTTCGTGTAAAACAGTTTAAAAAGAAACAAGCCTTTAAAACTGCAGTATTTATATGTATTTAGTTCATATGCGAACTAGTCATGATACTACAGAAAATGAGCAAATGATCATTTTCCCCAAGTTCACTATTTTACCATCTTTCAACTCCTTGTTTTGGTTTTAAGGCCTGAAAACTGTGTCGAATTCTGTGATTCACTCTCACCACTCTTATCTACTTTGTATTACGTTACAACTGGAAGTGTTTTATTCTTTGCTTAATTCCCATCGCCGCATGGATAGTGTTAGTAAGTTAACATAATGGAGCTAAAAGACGAGTGAATGCTGGATTTGCATTAGCTACGCAGCCAGGAGCAAGATTACTAACAGCTTAGCAATATTGACTTCATCAAATGACAACATGTCGACTTCTGTTGGTCTTCCTGGCTGCAAAAAGTCGAAGCTTTTCTTGGAATAATTAGAATTGTTGTTGCGTGAGGGACAAAACTATGGCAGTTTAGCTTCAGGTGGCTAGCGGTTTTAACTTGTGTTTATTGGATCAGGTGGTTTCCTCTCACCCATAAACAGCCAGCTTTAGATCTGGGACACAGATGTTGTCATCTCCACAATCGAGCTGAATCTGGGCCTGAAAAAAAAAAAGACAGATATAAATGGAATAAATAGGAGCAGTAAGTTAGATTTGGTTCCTTGTAAAATCAAAAGGTACAGGGAGAGAAAAGCTCTGGAGGAAGTGGGTGTTGACAGAAGCCAGAACAACAGATTTGCGATTTAATGAAAGGATAAGAGAGGATACAGACTATACATATCCTCTATATACACACAAAAAACTGTAACAATATTTGCATCTACCAGATGCTGGGAAGTTGTGAGAAAACATGACCCTTTAATGTCTGTAGGGTAAAAGTAATACGTGCCTTACACGTATGTGGGAAGGAAGAAAAGGGAGAAGGGAGAAAATATGGTGGTGGAAGGTTTAAGAGAATCAAAGGATAGTAATTCCATCTTAACAAGTATTACATTTTTGTGGGAAAGTCTTTTTCAAAAACAGAGAAAAGCTCATATTTTAAAGGCAGTAGGGATTAATCTGCCCTTTAGTCTTACGTGACAGATGACCACAGTACAAGATAAATGTTATTTGATTTAGAAGTATAGTTTTTCTTTAACGTGCCCTTGAGCATTTTGCTTTATTCCCTCCTTTCTCCCTTTTTTCTGTCTTCTCTTCTCTGTTCTTCCATGTAGCTTTACTGTCATCGTAGCTGTGGCATGTCTCTCCAACATATGGGAATCATTAGATTCCCAAAGAATGCAACAGAGAGCAAAGAATCAGCCTGGCAATGGTTAACAGTGTCTCAGTGGAGATCCCTGCTTCAAGTTCCTAGTTTTACATTTATTTAGGACCCAAGATGCTATCGGCCATTTAATAACAAACATGCTTGAGTCTAAATGCTATGCAGGTATACACTGTACACTTCTAAGCGTGAAGTCTCTTCCTGTTAAAACTCCCCCACAGTCACCTGTGTTCGCTAATATGAGTTCATTTCGACCGGCACTGGATTTATGTGCACAGACATAGAATTGGAGGATGGATGCAGAGCATAACAGAACTTCCCCTTCATCTGTTTTGGTTCCAGCTGTAATAAAATTTAGCCAAGACCATGTAGTCAAAGTTCTTCCCATCTGCAGTATTTTATACTTGGCAGCATGGCTCTGCTCTGGGAGATTCCTGACTCAATGACAACAGATATGACACTGATAGAGGAGAAGCTGAGGTGGAGGTGGGTGGTAAAGCAGCTTGCAGATGTGCAGAACATTACAATGGCAAAGTGACCTTTGACCTTATGCAACTCAGTTCTTATGTGGGTAAGAACTGAGTTTAACTGAGCTGCTGTAATTATAGTTGCCTAAAATAAGTTACCATCCACGTGCATTGATAAAATTCATTCATGTAGTCCATCCATCCATTTGCTTTGGCTTATCCAGGTTGCAGCAGCCTAAGCAGACACCTCCCTCACATTCTGATAGTCTACACTCTTTGAGATCTTTGAGTTTGGCCACTTACAACTAAACACAGCTGCTTGATGGCCCAGTACTATATTGCGATTCTTTATTGTTTTCTACATAAGTACTCTGGGCCAGCCTTATATACTGGGAGTCATGAGAGGGAAGTTAGAAAGCAAGCAACCTTAGGTAAGACGTAGGGTCAGAGAATTAGGTCAATATCAGCCAACATGTGTGAATGTGGTTAAAAAAAGAGTGGAATCATTGTCTGATTTGGCCTGTTGACTGTTTGTGTTGGTGAGTGCAGTGCTGCTTATGGGGCGTCGCTGTGACTGCACCACTGAGAATAACATGCTCTGTAATACACTTACTAAGATCAAGTGATGAGCTCTAACCTATAATCTCTTCCTTCTAAAAACTCTTCATCTGTCGTTCACTTTCATCTCTTGATCCTCACAAATGTAAAGCATGTTTCCCTCCAGCTCTTAAAGGAGCAGGCTATTCTACTGCCATCAACTTCATGTTACAGTGAAAACTCCAAACAGCATCACAATTAGATCTGGCATAAGTTCAGTTTCAAAACAATTTACTGGAAATTAATGACATGTGTCATAACCATTGACCCAAGCGACATTATACAAAAGAGAAGATCTTAACCTCCTGAAGTCCTCATCGTCAACAACCCTAACCTTAACTCTCATCCCAGATAAAAAGTTTTTATGAAATTGATTTCCCAAGTCTTGGTAATCAAGGACAAAGAGATATAATCATTTTCGCAAACACTGTTTTTCTCCAAAATATAGGGTTAGGCTTAGACCTCAGAGGGCTAAAACTATATGCCGTCAACCCTTCTTTAAATGCAAATACAATATACATGTTTCATTTTTTGAACTGCAAGACCTTTAAGAGCACATCAACAGCTTGGAAATGTACTGAAGAGACACATTCATCTGGACCCAAACACAAAGTCTCATAATGGTTTGGATAGAAGGTCTTTCTAGCTACGACAGCAGATAAGAGACTAATTCTGCTCCAATGGACGTCTGACTCTTTCCCCAACACAAAAACAATGATGATAAAATGAACTCATTAACTGGACTAGTCATTGACAGCTCAGCAGACTGTGTCATTCTCACTAAACATTGTAATATAACAAAGCAATTACAGAACAGAAATTAATTAACTGGATATTAGTGAAAAGCCATTAAAACAGTGAATAATGAGCTCTGACATCATTTCAATTTTCTGCAGTATCCCTGTAGTTGCTGGTGTGGTTGTTGTGGGCTATTGTACTGTCACCACATCCAGCAATGTTCTAACGTGAAATGCATGGCAACATCACTGAAGCATTATCAAGTTTATCAACGGCCTTTACGCTCTGATTAAGTGTCCTGTAGTCCTGCAGTTTACTATATATAAGCCTGTCTGGACGCAGTAAAAAGCAGTGAAACTGATTCTGTCTAGAAAGACGTAGCAGCAAATCTGTCCACAGCATTAGTGTCTATGGGTACACAGCTCATGGCAATTACTGACAGCTGATTAGATTGCCAATAGATAATTGGCAAACCTTCTGGAGGAAACCTGGTCTTGTTAGGAGAGACGGCATCCATGGAGCAACTACTTTGCTCCATG
>NW_024582458.1:698495-753706 GCF_018398535.1 Haplochromis burtoni
GCCTTGAGGCGACTTATGTTGTGATTTGGCGCTATATAAATAAAATTGAATTGAATTGAATTGAAGCTGACTGAGGAAATTTTCACTGGTGCTAATTTGGCATTATGTGAACACAGAGAGTGAAAATAACGGGGCTCAAACTGTAGTTCACAATGTAAAGCATTATGGGACTTGTAGTTCTAAACCCTGTCTCACAAAAAGTATGGCAAAGAAAAATAACAAGGGTTAAACCCCACAAACCCTCAGTGGGGTCACTTTACTATGGAGGAAAGTTTGTGACTTGGTCTTCTGTCATCAGGTACTTTTTAAAGCTTTGACGTATGTTGGGGCAAATTATCATGTTGGAGTACGCATCCTTCACAGCAAAGGAACATAGAAAATAAAAGCAATCAGGGGGCATCTCTGTGCTGAATTTACTTGCAGTCTGATGCAGGTAACCAAAGCCACCATAGGAAAAACACACATGAGGTGTGACTTTGCTAACACACAGTAAGCATGGTTTAGGTTGCTTACTCATTAAAGCTGTGTTGGAAACTAAAGGAAGAATGATATTTCTAATTGATTAAGAAGTCTGCAGCTTTATCTAATTATATCATAAGGCCAATAAATCTTACTCCGTGTCACAAATCTGCTTCAGTGGAAGCATACAACTCAACAAAATCTTAGCTTTTATGCAAAGGACGGCTAAAACGGGAGATCAACAGATGAATCTGGTAATTTTTCCTTTAAGGATTCTGAACTCAAACAAGTTTGGTGCACTCAATATTACAAAACTCCAATTACAAGCACATGTAGTGCACACTTACACACCCACATCACACACTCACTTCAGCTTATATACCTCACATAAACATGTGCACATTTGCAGGCCCTGGCTCTTGCCTGGTGGAGGAGACCACTGGCAACATACATAAACAAACCACAACCAGATGTCTGTGAGCTGAGCACCACCCCGCCCAAACGGAGCTGTCAGTCCCCCCTCTGTGTTTTTGCAGAGCCATGACTCGCAAGTCCTCCATAAACCTTCCAACTCTTCGTATATGAAACGCGCACAAAGGAATTGCCAACAGAGACCAGAGAGCAGAACGCAGCTCTTGATTTAACAGTGCCGACCCGCAACCTCTAACCATATGGGCTTCGCTACTATAGAAGGGCCACATATTTATGTGTATTTGTAAATGCTAGCCTCTGTCCTTGCCAATCAAGTCATGTTCCTATATGAAAAGTAAGAGTGAGCCGTGACTTCACCATGTATGGAACAAACATGACTTTAGGTTGCTTGGTAGAGCATCCTCACTCCCCTTGCTCTCCCTTCATCTGGTAACATTTGTGGCGACCATCTGGTTAAACCCTAAGAAGCACGGCGTGTGGCCATATAAGTGGTGTGGTCTAGGATTTTGGTGTGGTAATGTGATATACAGTACAGACAGACTCTACGCTTTTACAGAAGCACACACTTCTTATCCTCAGAGACTTTAGACTTCAAAGACAGTTTTCAAAGGGTTACGTTAAAAATGCATCCAAGACACAGCAGAAAAGGGAAATGTTATGAACCCCTGGGATGCATCACATGGTTGAGTTTGTATCCATAGTTAATACACCTGAGTTTGGGGTTTTGTTTATTCTAGTATTTGAAGTTTCTTGCATTGCCTTTATTTTGGGTCCCGGCCTTGTTTATTCTTATTCTTGTAGTGCCTTTCAGTTTTGTGATGTACTTATAGTTTGCTTGTTCTCTTTAAGTTAGCCTTCATGTCTTCCTACTGATAGTTTCCTTGTCTCTGTATTTAGCTGAGTTCTTTTTCCTAATTTACTTGATAACTAGTTGTCTCGTGTGTCTTGCTTTCAGTTTAACTTCCTCCCCTGTGATTGTCTTGATTACTTTTTGTCTTGTTTTCAATTCCCAGTTAGTCCTCAGTGTGTATATATAGTTCTGTCCTTCCCCACAGACAGACACATAGTCCCTCTAAGCATCTGTCTATCTTCCCTCTTGTTCTTTCAGTTTTTCCTGGAACTCTTGGATTTCTGCTGTGTTCTAAATTTGGTGTTTTTGCTTTTAAGCCAGATTTCAAGGTTAATTTTTTCTTATCAGTCTGCTTTGCATCCTTCCTTTGGGTCGTTCACTCTAAAAAGCTGACAGAAAAAGAGGAGAAAATAGGTGGGACAGATGCCATGTTCACAAAAACAAAGTGCAAAAAACAGACTTTGCAAGTAAATATGCGGCACACATGAAGCATACGATCTCCACTGAAGCTTTCATTGCAAGATTTAAATAAATGTGCACAGGTGAGGCTCGACCCTCATGTTTGGGAAGGTTTTGGTAAGGCTAAATTAGGAAGAAGGGTGCTGGTAGTGCATCCATAAGTAAATGATATACTTTTTGTATTGTGCTGTTAATGGCAGGAGCACATACAATCCTCTGCACAATGGCTAGTTAACTCAGGAAGTGGTCCTAGTAACCAACACCACATGCTAGAAAGTCCGGGAAAGGTGTCCAGCAGACAGTCAGATAACTTCCAGACCACAACACGAGTTTCATTTTAGAAAGATGGTTGAATTGTAAGGCAATGTCTTCGCTGAAGTAATCATTAAAAATTCAGTGTTTTCAAAGAAACTGCACTAAAATTATTGTCACCAATAATTTTGGGTAAGCTGAGGCTCCTCTCGCCTTTTTAATAGTGCAGGATATGGAGAAACTGTAATCTGCCATAAAATTGCCCCACAGCTTGCTGTAGAAGCATCCAGCTGCAGCCTTGCAAACCAAGTTCATGACACCACCACCCTCACCATTACACTAACTTTAACCCTATGCATGACACACCCACTTCCCTACAGCACAGCTGCAATCAGATGTATGTGGTTTGTGTTGCCCACTTTCTTCTGAAGTGGTTTAATGAGACCTGAAGAAATACTTTATCTCAATGACCAATTCCTAATACTCGCATTAGCAACAGAGGGTTTAAACAGGTTTTGATTTGTATTTGCTGTTTTGCTTAAAATGCCTGATGTTGTGCTTTACAGGCACTACTGGCACCACCAAACTGTAGCATTTCGGCTTTTAATTGCGAGAATAACATTATTATTATTATTATTGTTATTATTATTATTATTAATAATAATAATAACAATAATAATAATAATAATAATAATAGGCAACATCTTCAAACTGCTTGTTTAACTCTACCATCCCTGCATCTGTTTCCACATGCATACAACAGTGTATTGTCACAGCGTTTTGCATTATCCTATCATTAGATGATGTACATACCTTCTGCTCTATGAGCTGTTCTGTCTCGTAATTGAGGATGGGTCTGAGGCCATGTTGGTCTAGCGGGGCCTGTGGATCCAAACTGAAATTAAGGCTGATGTAAATGGGGGACAGTTTATCCCGAAATTCTTCCTCAGGCTGAAAGAGAGAAAGAAACAACTGCATTAGAAGCTGAGAAATCTGTATATTTAAATAAAAGAAAGCTACCAAGTGCGATTTCTGAAAATAAGAACAGATTTTACAGCAAAAACTGGCCTACATTACTTTTTCATTGTAGTAACTAATGTCTGGTGTGGCTCACTCTGACTTCTTAGCACACCCGTCTCCTTAGTGAACCAGTCCCATGGATCTGATGACTGAACCATCCCTTAATTATACTGCTACAGGCTCAAGTTCTTTTGCTCTCAGTCTTGCTATTCTCTCATTTTTTCCTCTTTCCCTTGACCCCCAAACATTTGCCTCAAACAGCCGACCTTCCCTGAACCTGGTTATGCCGAAGTGTCTTTTCCTGTTGAATGGGAGTTCTTCTTTCCCACCATCACCAAGTTCTTGCTCATAAGGGATTGTCAGTCGGACTGTTGGTTATCTTATACTATAAGACTTATAGTATAAAGCACTTTGAGGCAACTGTTGTTCTGAATTGGCACTATGCAAAACCATAAATTGTGTGAGTGAAATCAGTTTTAGTAGATGCAGATTGATTGTTTTTTTTACTGCTTTTAGAGTATTTATAGGATATATGTAAGTTAAGGATCTTTACCTGACATTTACAATAACCCCCTGCAAGCTAAACTCCACAAAACTTGTGCTGAGAAGGAAAAAAATACCAGTGATACTGTTAGCTAGCTTTTAGGTTAGCTAACAAAATACCAGTGATACTGTTAGCTAGCTTTTAGTTTGGCTAATGGGGGATTCAAACCTGTATTCGCTCATTTCAGTGTTCAACCACATAGAGTGAAGGATTCTGGGTATACAACATATGCAGTCATTCAAATGACCAACAGCTTGATGTGGTTGATGGTGTCTATAAGTGTATAATTTTGATTTTGATTTTGAAAGGTGGACGAAGCAAGAAGCATGAAAAAACCCCACAAAGAATTACAATTAAAACAGCATGAAACACACAGGTTAAGGGGTTAAAGGAGAGGCTGACAATGCCAACTTATTATGCACTGAGGTAAAGTCAATATAACCTGAGGTTATAATATCCACACAACTGATGAACTGACCCAAATTGCTAAGCTAAATTGAAAGGGATTTTGATATTATAACAGCAGTGATATAACAAGTTAGTTTTTAAAGTAATATTACCTTTAAAATGGCCTGAGTGTGTTTAAAGTTAATATCATGTTGCCTGAATTCCCTTTGCATAAACACAATGATGTGGCTCTTTTAAAGAAAGAGTACAGAGTACACAGACAGATAAGTGCTGACTGACATGAGTGCATGTTTGTCAGTTTCTACTCTGGTCTCTTATCCTGTCAGAGACCAAAGTGCTCTGCTCATTATATCTTACAGTGAACATCCACACGTATGACATAAGCGCCTTTGTCAGGCACAATCTTTGATCAGGTCACCACTAAGTGATGAGAGGATTGGTACTGAAGCAGTTTCACCTCACGTAGCACTTCAAACAGCAACTTCAAACCCTGTTATTAGGAAATGACTTCAACCTCGGTATTAGCCGAAAGTTAAGTGCATTCACCTGGTTCTGCAGGTGCAAACCAGTCTCTGATTAGACAGCTCCAATGAAAAGCAGCAGGGCTGGAGTCGTTTCCAAACATTAAGAAGTAGAAAATTTGCAAAAATTATTAAAAGCATACTTATGAAATGGTTGGTCTGAAGAATAAGGGCTGTTTGCACAATTACTTTCATGTTTGTAAATGATGTGTGCTTGTTCTCCTGCCCAGATGACAGCATGAAATATGAGCGACTGTTTGCAGGCTTATTATCATAGTTCTGCCTGAAAGTACATTTCTGTCCCTGCGTGTGTTTATATCTGAAAATTGCTGGGTGTACTTATCATTATAGCCAATATCTCCTCACCGAAATGCAATTTGCATATCTTTTAGCCTTTAAATTATTAAATGTTTTTCATTCCTTACAAAAGATCTGCAAAGCTCATGAATGATTCGGATTCACTGTTTATGTTAACTTTTGTTAGATATGTTGTCCTTTTTTAATGTTTTTTATATGTTAACTATGGTACCAACTTTCAGTACGTACATGCATAAGAAATACTGATCAGTAATCTTACTAGTGGTTGTCATAAAACACGTGTCATTTTTTTCTCTCCCTCTTTTTTTGTGGTACAAATTGACAGGAAATGTGGTGAAAGAGATCAGGGGAACGGCATGCGCCAAAGCTCCAGATGACCATCTGAACTAGTTGTATTTGATGAGAAACTAGAATGAGACTCAAGAGAAAGAGTCAGAAAGGTAAGAGAAAGAGCTTGAGGTCTTTCTTGCTTTATATTGTTGTCACAGAATAAAAATGAAGTTTTTGTTGCTGAATTATTCGGTTCATGGATGTATTTCACTGTATTTTTGTACTTTTCAGAGGCTCCAAATCAAGTTATGAATGCTTTATAAGCAATCATGCTAATTATTTAGCTTCATTCATTTCTTATTCATTGAGGAGCACCTCATGTTACAGTCACACAGTGGCTGGACACAGCAGCACAACCAAAACTATTGTGACAGAGTACAAAGAACTTGCAGTCTTGTTGCTGATGAACAGCAGCTCTGTGAACATTAGCAGTCAGTTGTGCTACGGTGATAAAACAGTTTTAAGATTGAGTAAGTCGGTTATCAGTTTGCAACTGAAGTTGGCGTTTACTCACAAACTGTGATAATATGATGAGTTACAGTTATTTATATTCCCAAAATCGATTGTGTTTCTCTTTCACGGCAGGGAAAAGGCTCGTTGCTACCACCTTTTTACCCCTCCTGGATAACGTGATATAATTTACATGATATCATGATATCACAGGGCACTAAGATTTCTAACTGGTTGTAAACCTTTAACACATTACTGTACTTTCTGTTCTCTGGCTGACTGCTTCCCACTGGCCCTACACAGGATGGCTCATTGGTATAATTTTATCTATAAATCTATTTGTGGTTTACTCCCCTCTTATTTATCAGACTCTTACAGAACTTGGAAAGAAGGCATTCTCGTTTTCTGCCCAGTCCTCATTGGATGCATTACAGAAGGACTCGCAGCTCTCTCAGTTGCAGATTTAAAAAAATGAAAAAATTACCTTGTAAAATCATCACTATGGGAACTTGTTCCTCTTTTTGAAATGACTGTGTAAACATTAGGCTATTCTTTGTTGTCGCAATTTTATTATTGTCGTAATTTTAATATGTTTGTCTGAAACAGGTCTCTCTTGTAAATGAGACGTTGAGTCTCAGTGGGACTGCCTGTATAAATAAAGGTCAAATAAAAAAAATAAATACAAATATGGTAAAAATCAGAAATACTTTCCCATCTTGTAAATCTGTTATCATCTACATATACAGAAATTCATATTAAGCAGAACTTCACATTAACTACTTTGAAACAGAAATGAAGACTTTTCTCCAGAAATAATGACATGGGCGCTCAGAAACGTCTCTTTTATACAGGAATGTAACCAGTTAAGTGAAGTACCCTATTACAAAGAGATCTGTGCAGTGCAGACTGCAACTGCAACATGTTATTTGCAAGCCTTTGCCAATGGAGAACCTGAACGTGATTGCAATCAGACCACAACAGTTTGGAGACAGGTTGCTTCCTGTGCAATTCCTTTGACATGAAAAGTGGCTACCCAGTAACTGAGGGTATTGTATGTTCAACCTCTAGGCGACCAGTTGGTTTGCAGCTATTTCCCCTTAAAAGCATTCAGTGGAATCATTGGGCAATTTTTCCTAGTCACAAGGGGTCCTATATCTTCTCTAGTTTGACTAGATAAATAAATTATACCTGACCAAAACAAAAGGTTTGCTAAAAAAATCAAATGGAAAACATTCGCTCAATCTGCTTGACCTCAAGGTGCAAACACAGCTTGTGTGACTGACCCGCAGATAGATATTGCTGTTGTGACACAGGGGCTTTCTGTTGGTGAGGTTAAAGGTCTTCACTAGGCTGGGCTGCTGGCTGTCCAGGAACAGAGTCCTCCTGATAGACTCCTTCTGCTTCTGCTTCCCACTGTCCAACTGCACCTCTGCCACGAAGCCTTAAAAAAATGTATGACACACACATCTATGTTTCACACAAATATGCCAATTGGTGCAAAGCACATACATGAACGCATATGTGCTCAGCCGTCTGTGTTTGCCTGGCCACATGCAAACACACACATATGCAGGAGTAAATATTATTATGGCAAACAGCCTTTGTGTGCTATTTTGTTCTCTGTACAGAAACATAGAGAGCATTGCTGCAGACCACATGACAACAACTATGCAGAGAACAGAGACAATACACACCCACTCACTTCAAATAAACACACACGCACTTTTCTAAACTGCCGGAGCCCACCAAGTTACCCCGTGTTTACACAATTGTTCTTTTATCTTGATCTTAACTGCCAAATTGACCACAGTGAGGGCTAGCATACTTGTGGCTGCACAAAGAAAGCAAGGTAATGGGGACCATCTGTGCGTTTGTATGTGCATGTGTGCGTGTGTGTGTGTGCGTGCCTCACCTAGATGAGAGGGGAGGTGCTTCCCATTAGCCAGCAGGCAGAAAGTGATGCTGACGCTGGAGGTTTAAGACAGACACAAATATTTTTTAAAAATTAGCACGCAGAGCTAGCAGGGATGTCTTGACTTTATTTGAGCCGTAGCTCTGTCTTCCTCAGAAAGTATCCCCTATTCATAGATTTATTGTTTTGGTTTTTTTTCCCTGCACTAAGACAGTGTGCATTAAGCATCTACAGTATGCCTCTATCAGGCAGCTGTTCAGTAAATAAAGTGAATAATTATGGTTCTTCTCTTATGGAGACCAAATAAAAGGGTCCTTTGATGCTACCTGTGCTTATCCTAAGTCAAAATCAAACTGTATCATTTTTAATTGTTAATAATTCATTAAAAAAATCTAGTATTGTGCTTCTTAAATGAGAAATAGCAGAAAAAGTGTGAGAACCAGTGTATCTAAATTGATGCTGTGCAATAAATTCAGATACAGATTAGAAGGGCCAAATTCAGTCTAAGACTGTTTGCAACCTTCTGAAGACCAAATTCTGCAGAAAGTAATCTGATGACAGAAAGTACTCCCTCTCTTAAAGTTTAGGATTGTATGTATTAAGCAATAATTTAAAAAAACTTATCTGATTCTTAGCAGGTCTTAAAATTAGGAAAATTCAACCTCAGATGAACCATGAGAAGATGTTTGGTCATAATGCACAGCACCACATTTATAGAGAACATCTCATAGAACTGCAGCACCACCAAGCACATTGTTGAGTTGAGCATGAACTAGTCTGTACACCAAAGTATTCTAGAGTCAAATGTGAGGCCGTCTGTCTGACAACCAAAGTCTGGCCAAAATTGGGTCATGAAACGATCAACGATCGCAAGCACAGCAGCAAATCTACAACAAAACGGCTGAAAAAGAAGAGAGTCAAGGTGTTTCAGTGGTCCACTCAAAGTCCAGACCTCAAACTGGCCAAGATGGTGTGGTAGGACCTTAAGAGAGCTACACATAAACAGATGCCCGCAAACCTCAATGAACTGAAGCAACATTGTAAAGTAGAGTGGGCAAAGATTCCACCACAATGATGCGAAACTGGGTCATACGGAAAATGATTACCTAAAGTTATTGCTGCTAAAGGTGGCTCTAGACACAGGTGGATTTAAGTTTTTACACACTGCATTTGAGCTTTTTAAAAAATAAATAAATAAAATAGTTTAGTGTTGTTGTTTTGCTTTTATATTTGCCTAACTTTAGAACCTGCTAAGTACCAGATGTTTGTTATTATTACCTCACTATATAACCGTAGAACTGAAATACGGTAGATTTTCTGTGTACCGTGACTGTAACATTATACTGGACAAAGCAGAAGGTGTGATGGGAAACGATGCTCACAGAGGGAAATGGATGGTTGGATTAACCAGTTAAAACAAGACGATCCACTGCTCCGCTCCTGCAGTCAGCAGGTGTGGCAGATTGGTAGAGATCAGAATAAAGCACTGGAATGCTCCAGTCTATGTTTATGCAACATCCCCAGACAGCTTTCAATTAGATATGAAAATGTTGTCAGTTTGATCTGATTCTAAATTAATTCCAGCCATCCTTGGCCATTTACTTGCATTTAAACCAAAGTAAACACTGACTCTAAATGTGCTGGAATAATAACACAAAGTCAGCACTTAACAATTACACTATGTGCTTGAATGGTGCACATAAAAGCACAGGAAACAAGCTGTGTAAATCTGTTTGGCGACACCTGGGAGCTGCTTGGCATCTCGTTGGATCACGTTCTTCAGATGTTTTCAGGAGTTTTGTCATTTCGTGAGATCTACTTCTCCTCTGATTGTACACAGATTTATTTATCCTCTCTAGACAAACTTGTGATTTGTAAGTTTGGGTTATGTTTGACTTCACCCTCACAGACATGGTTAGGCACAATTCATCTCAGCTGGACACATGACCAGCTGATATGCAACATCACCATGTTCTACAATCCTACTCCCACTGCTTACTCTAAAGTCTTTCATTGCAACCCCCAACCGGTCGCAGCAGATGGCCCCGCCCCTCCCTGAGCCTAGTTCTGCTGAAGGTTTCTTCCTGTTAAAAAGGAGTTTTTCCTTCCCACTGTCACCATGTGTTTGCTCATAGGGGATTGTCTGATTGTTGGGGTTGTCTCTGTATTATCGTAGGGTCCTTACCTTAAAATATAAAATGCCTTGCGCAGAACCAAGAGCAAAAAGAGCTACAGTCTAACACCTCAGACACCCGAGCTTTATTCCTCAGAATTATAGTGAAGTGAGGCAATTTAAGTGAAAGGTAAACATTCTTGTCATGTTTAATATTAGCTGTTGTAACTATAGAAACACATGAAAGGTCCCTTTTAGGAGCTCTAGCTTTGAAATGCACACACGTACATGAATGAACATCGTGTTCATTCATTCCATAAAACTTACAAGCCTTTTCCAACCTTTTCAAAGCCTCTGTCTCCTTCCCAACTCTCGTTTCATTCCTCCATGTAGCTACTCCACCTTTCTCCCACCTCCCCATCTTCTCCTCTCTCCCTCTGTTTCCGTTTTGTTTCCACGGCAGCAAAAAATACAGCAATAAGCATGAAAACAAGACTCGCTTGTATCAACATCAGAGTCAGATACAAAGACACCAGGCAGCTTGGCAAACACCCCACAACAGCATTTAAAGGTTCCACACTGAATCCGATGGTTAAAGTGAACTTGTGGAAAGAGCTTTATTGGGACTGAAAGCTGGGAGAATTTTACTCCTTGTTTTTCCACTGATTCTAAGAATACTCTGTGTTCAGAGGAGGAAACTGGCAAACATGAAGTCATTTGACATTCTCTTGAGGTAAAGCACTGACTAAGATGTGTGTTACATAATTTAGGAGATGCTCCATAACCTCAGAGAACTCTTGAGTTGCTCTTAAACTTTTTTGGTAGACCATTAAAGAAACTTCCACTACAGCGGTGAGTGCCAAAGGCTCGATCAAACTGTGTATAATCCGCCTATTAATAAGCATATGTTTCGAACTCTGAACAGGAAAATACCTTACCAAGACACAGAAAGACTTTTATTCCCTGTGGTCAGCATGCAGTGCTTCTCCTCCTGGTTGAACATGGTCGGCTGTACTGTGAGAGACGCGCTGGCGTTCACTATTGGCCGAGCTCTGATTGCAGACACGAGACAAGAATGAGTAGAATGGTCTGCATGATTGTGATTACGTTACTAAAAGTTTAAACATACCTGTAGAGGACAGCTTTATCTACCCCAAAAGCACCGACAATCAGGTCTGCGAGAAGAGGAAAGTGACTTAAATCAATAAATGAAATGAAACAAAGAAGAAGCGTTGATAGAGATCTGTTGGAGCCTTTTCTGCAATACCTGGGTACCCGTTTTGATCTAGATCTGTGTTGCCTCGCACAGTAAAGCCAAAACTGGCCGGGAAAGAGCTGAAAGCCCACTGGCCCGAGAGCATCTGAGTGGGGGTGTCCTTCAGTCCTCCAACATGACCGTTGTAGATGAAAACCGACCCCTGCTGGTCGTCTCCTCCGTACGGACAGCCGATAGCCACGTCTGATCGTAAACAGCAACAAGACTTTGTTAACTACATGTATATTATTATGCAAGGCAGCACAACGCACTTATATTCCTTCAACAACAAAATAATGAAGAACAATTGTTCTAGGACTGACAGTTGTTTTTCAAGGAGCAGACTTCAGTCATTTGCTGTGTTTATTGGTTATTTACATTGTTAGACTTTGGCTGAATCTTGAATGAATGAAGTGTAGACTCTGTCAGTGTGTCTGTTAGCTCAGCCAAGTTATCATTCACATTTGGAAAAGCATCTGAGGCAGTTTAAACGAGTGCTGAAACATGAAATCAGTCACTACACCCTTTCCCTTATACTGACTCAGTCATGTAGGAAATAAACAAACAAAACATTTGGCTCTTTATGCTGCGCAAATGTGAGTATTTGCTTTTCCCTGTTTATATGATTGGCACTTTTCACCCTTTTCTCTATCTTTTTATAGCATGAAACAACCAAAGAAGAAACTCATTAGACAAATGGACACTTGAATGCAGATCTGTATGAAAGAAACTACTTCATGGGACAGAAACCAAATCTAAAAAACAAACTGAGTGCAGTATTATTTCTGGTAGGCAACAAAGTTCACCTCAGCCAGCACTCCCAACAGATCTGCTAATCTGCCAGCCCACAGACAGTTGAGCTGGTACACTTCTTATTTGCACACAAGAGGGCCACTTTTGGCTAAAGGCTTCACCACAGCAAGTAGCTCTGCAGATTTTGTTTCAGAAACATTTTCATTTATATTTGACAACACCAAAGGCTTTTATGTCTCTAGTTAGATTGACCAGGGACCTTCTGCTTGCCAAGAAAACCACTACACTACACTCTCATGTCATATTGCCAAAATCTCATATAGTGGCTCCTTTAAGGGTGCTTTAGCATTGATCCTGTTTCCTTTGCAACCCACCTTTACCCCAGATTATCAATTTCATGCTATTTCTGACTTAATCAAGGTTATGTCTTTTGTCAGTTAGGCCTTTTCTGTTTCTGCAGCTCTCCCATCACGTATGCCTGGAATTTCAGGGAGGAACAAGAACAGAGCCATGCATCTGAAAATAAATGACTCCAGATGGAAAAATAATCTTATTTTAACTAACGTGGTCTCAAAAGACAAGGTGGCATGGTGGTGAATGATGCCTCAAATTTTAAAAAAAGCCTTCCTTTTTCTCCAGATGCACTAGTTTCTTCCCACAGTCCAAAGACGTGCATGTTAGGTTCAACAATGCGCCTGTGAGGCTGTCTGTATCTACTGTATGTGTTAATGGTATGATGAACTGGAAACTTGTCAAGGGTTTAACTCTCCCTCTACACCATGCTCCAGTTTCCCTGCACCCCTAAGCTGTGTAAGTGGTTAAGACAATGGGTGGATTTTCCAATAGAATTACATAAGTTATAGTAAAGTATGTTCAGAAATGGGGTTATGACCTATAGTGTAACAACTGAGTTATTTTGTCTCGTTCTGGTCTATGTTCAGCACATTCTCTATGATGCAAATTTACCATTGAAACCATCTTGGTTGAGGTCACCCAACGGGGCCAGAGAGGTGCCAAACCGGCTGAAGGCCTGAAGACCCAGGAGGTGAGACTGACTTGGTTCCAGCTCCAGAGGACCCCTCTGTAGATACACATACACTTTTCCCAACTCCTCCAGACGCCCATTAGACCCCCGATGCATGAACAGCGGCGCTCCCACCACCAGGTCATCCAGACTGGAGTTATGGGCAAAAAGCAAATTATGAAGCTTTATTCTTTCCCCATGAAGACAACAGGAAGACCCTGTACCCTCAATGACACCTCAATATACAGGGTGGGCCATTTATATGGATACACCGTAATAAAATGGGAATGGTTGGTGATATTAAAGTCCTGTTTGTGGCACATTAGTATATGTGAGGGGGCAAACTCCTCAAGATGGGTGGTGACCATGGTGGCCATTTAGAAGTCGGCCATCTTGGATACAACTTTTGTTTTTTCAATTGGAAGAGGGCCATGTGACACATCAAACTTATTGGTAATGTCACAATAAAAACAATGGTGTGCTTGGTTTCAACGTAACTTTATTCTTTCATGAGTTATTTACAAGTTTCTGACCACTTATAAAATGTGTTCAATGTGCTGCCCATTGTGTTGGATTGTCAATGCAACCCTCTTCTCCACCCTGTATATCAATAAAGAGTTGTTTTGATGACCAGTAAACTGTATAGGCAGAGATCACCCTGATTAACGTCTGATGCACCCCAATAATTTTGTTCTGGAAGCAGGTCTGACAGAAACCACTCAGTTTAGAAAAGAGTAACAATAGTTACCCTTGTACATAAATTAATTACCAGAAAATCCATTGTTTTTTTAAATTTAAAGAAAGAAACTTGTTGTAATGTATGAGTTTTAATTTACATCATATTTGCTACATCCGATATTTTTTGTAATTGCAGTTGTTTAAAAGGTGTTGTGGAATTTGGGGGGTTTTCAGAGGAAAAGCACACTTGGCTTCACAGGGTTAAATGAGGACAGGATGAGAAAATTAGGACATTAACACAGACAATAAGATACAAAGAGTCTCATTTGAGTCAAAGCCACATAATCAGAGAATGATTTTAGGTGCTCCCCTTTTAGTATTTGCTTTTAACACACAATGAAATGAAAAAATGCATTTTTTCATTTCAAAATGTAATCCTCCTTTTCCCTCTTATGTAAATTTAGGAGTTTGCAGCATTGTGACTCAACTTGAGATTAACGTAATCAAATGTGATTTGCGGTGACTAGCTAAAAGGGCAACTCATATAAAACTGCACTGACTGTTAGCTAGCGCAGATAGCTGATTTTTGCGTGTGTGGATTTCATCTGGAAATAATAAAGTCTGCCACTACATTTACATTTGAGCTTTCTCGCTAAGCCAGGACTACTTCTCTCACAGTCCAATCATAGATTTGATTTAAATGCCTGTTGTATTCAGTTTCATTTAGCACTATGTCACACTACAGTTGCTAAATATGGCCTAACTGCCCTTTCACTGTGACTTCCAGTAACATTAACATTCTGGAAAAGCCTCTTATTCTACACAGATACTGTACAGTGTGTTGAGTCCTTTGAGTGAGGTTAACACTGTATGTGACATCATGACTGAAAGTGTAGAGCGGAACAAAGAAGGGTGTGAGCTTTAGAACGTTCTCAGGGTTTAACTTGCTACATTGTGACTCTTCTACTAGTAAATGTTGAAATTCTAAAAGAAGAAGGGAGTGAGGAAGTGAGAATGGCAAAAAAACTCATTGCACAGAACAAGAATACTCTCGGGGGGAAATTTTAATGACACATTAGAAAGCATGAGTAATTGAACCACTGTGGGAAATGTCCAAAAGTCACACTGTTGACCTCTGTTTCAATTGTTTTTAGTTTCTTGTTTTAGCTGATCGTATCTCTCCCATTTCATCACTCACTGCTGATATTTTGTGCCACCATGACAGTCGCTTACCCGTCGCTGTTGATGTCAGTGGTTGCCACTGCGTAGCCAAAGTAGGACCCCATCTGGAATGCATTACAAACAAGACCCAGTTAGCCTGTAATCATACCACAGCGCACAGATCCCTTTCTTTTCTTTCATTTTCTCTCTCTACGTTTCCTTTTTATCTTTCCACCACCTCCCCCAGAAGCTTTCTTTTTCTCTCTCAATCCCACAATCCCCTAGGGTCTCCTCTTCTCTCTTTTCATGGGGTTCAGTGTTGATGCTCCTGTAAGTTTGAGTTGAGGTAGGGGGTCTGAGGATTGATAACTACAACTCCTTTAAAGCACACCCCAAGAAAATGCTTGTGGGACTTGGGCTTTCCGGTTTAATTTCATGCCATGTATGAGCATGTATGATAAATAAGGGTCACGTTACATCCTCGTTTGACTCTGATTTCAAAGTGATTTGTAGTATAGCGTCACTGAAGGGTTTCCAACACTTGAAACCTTTGTGAAAAACAACACTGAATGCTAGGATTGCTTTCCCGTCGTGCACATGCAAAGCAGCTCGTAACATAAATCACTGAAGCTCAGGATAAAATTCTAATGCAGCAATGTAAAACTCTGGCATTACTGTTTTGCCCTACACTTGTAGTCCAAGAAAACAAAATCAAGTGCTCTGGTAATGTTCTTCTGAGGTCTGGTGAGCTGTGGTGAGAACAGCAAGCTAGGAAAAGTCAACCACTGATGGCTTTTCAGTCATCAGCCACAACGTCTGGGGTTCCTTTAATAGCTCTACAAACTGCGTCAGGTTTGTAGAGATGAGGACCAGGCCACAAAGTTCTGTAACAAAGTGGCAAAAATCAAACCAATACAGCAGTGCCAAACATGTTAAAATATTCACACATTTGTGCTGCTCGTGCCTTTTGCAGTATTTTTTAAATTGAAATCAGCTAAAAAACAAACAAACAAACTGTGAAACAGTCCAAAATGTTTGATCTCCAGTCTTGGTGAGAAAAATTCGACACACCAGTGTCTGTGTGCATTGCAACGATACATCCAAAAAGATTCTGTTCATCTGGATGTAGCTAACCTGAATTCTAATGGTAGTTTATAATTGCCCTTCACCAAAGAAGCTGTCGCTGATGAACAAAGTGGAACACCAAAAGCAGACAAGGTTAATGAGCAACGCAGTCAAACTGCTAACTCTGAAGTTTAATTTAAACTTCTTCATTGAATCTACGTATGTAGAGCCTACAATTTAACCTACACCCACTTTGCATTTGTACACGTGACGCTGTACCGCTCTGCAACTTTGCGTCCAAGCGACCGACACTGTCGTTTTCAACAGCAAAGCAACACGACCTCTTGGAGAAAGGCTTTCTGGTGTGTTTTCACAGCTGATTTCTACATCACAGTCTGAGCACCCATAGAGAGACCAGCAACAGAGAGAGGAGCCTCATTAGCCGGGAGTTTACACCAGATCACTCTCACTATGACCTGACAGTTTATCCGGCGCCCTCCACCCTCAGATGGACACCTCTGAGCACTTACTGATGACCTCCCAGGCTGCGCCGCACAAACATAAACGCACGATTAGCCATATGCTTTACCATGAGTCCAGGTGTCACATGCTCTCGCATCAGCAAAGTCTAATGATGTAACTGGTATGTCACAACTCAAGCAATACCGTTACCTTTGTGTCACACGACAGTTTGTACAGGGAAAGAGATTTTAGTTTCTGTATCTGTTCCCCTTCTACAGTTTGTCTGTGACCCCACCCTAAAGTCAATTCAGTGTCAGAGTTGAGGGACAAGATTCAAATTTAGCTAAATTAATAAAACCAAAATGTGTGACAAAAATTGTCCTTTTCATTTACTGGTTTTAACCTACATTTTTAAGCAAATACAATAAACACAGAAGGAAAATTTATTCTGGATGTAAATGAAACATGTACTCATATTTACATTCGAGGTCAAAGGAAGGGGCTTCTGAACGCCCTCTACAAATGACTCATCACCACCCTTCAGCTTTTCCACCACTAGAGAATTGATAAATAGTATTTTAATGATAGTAAAGGGTAACGTTGTAACCTAGCACTTACATTTTCACAGAAAATTAAGTAGGTTGTTAACAGATGACATATCACACCTTCAGCTGCACAGCGTTGAAAGTTAACATGTCAAAAATAAAGCTCGATGACTAGCTGAGCTAAATATACCAACGTGATTAATCTGTGGGCTTTATTTAAAGGAATTCTGTTCAGCACTGGTGCTCTTCAGCTCTGACTGACTTTAAAAATGCACATCCTGAATCAATATGCTGACCACTGTCTTGGTGTCTGCAAAGTCTGGGTTTGATTAACAGCTTTTAGAAACCACGAGCTGTGCGTACTGTGACCTGCAGCTCTGACCCTGGCGTAGGCCTCTTCTCCACAGGGCAAATTCCTTCATCTCCAACCCTCCATTGCACATGCCACTTTAAATATAGGACCATACATGAAAACAAAACAGCAGTCAGGCAAAAAAAAAAAACACCCAGTCACACTTGTACGTACCTGCTCCCCTGTCAGGTTTAGCAGAGATTTCAGATCACTTCCATTTAATATGGACACCTATATCAGAACAGAAGAGAGTTAGCCATTAAAACCCGTGCATTGAGAACCTTCACGTTGCCTCACGTTTCCTATTTGTACTGCAAAAATCAAGAAGAACATAGGAACTCCTTACTAAACCATACAGCATGAGTCCTTTTGGAACTCCTGTGACAAAATCTGTGAAAAGAAAAGTAACAACATAATTATCAGATTTATTTTGGGAGAGGGGGTCTGAATGTTTTGGCTTCCTGAAAGGCTAATAACACCTTTCTGTTACTACACAAACACGTTTATCGAAACAAAGCAGCAATCCCCGCACTCAGCCATGCATTTTGGTTCTCAGTACTGTAAATATGACCCTCACCTTCCTCACCATCCCCGCTGAACTCGCCACTAGCCACAGAGTAACCTGCAGGAGAGAGGACAGAAACAGCTTGAAGTGGTGGATACAATAAAAGTATATTTTTGCCTACATGCCTTAACCCTGTGAGGTGGAAATCATCATGACACCAACACTAACGCTGCCCCATCAGAATATGTTGTTTTTGTGTTTTGAATTGTTCTTGTAAGTCTTGGTAACCATGGGACAAAAAAAATCATCATTCTGACTGTCGCTCATCAAAAGCTTATTTCCATTTTTCTATAAACATTAATCCGAAAAAATAATGTAACCCTTTTTATTAATCTTTGAGGTCTAAGTCGGTGGTGACCTCAGCTTTAACCCTAACTCTAACCATCAGACTAAGTCATTTTTTTAAAATACATTTTTTCACAAGCAAGCAGAACCACAGGGCTATCTGCTGGCCAATTATACACTACTTATACCACACTACACCTGTACTTAGGCAATGCTATGAATACTGTGAGGTATTATACACAGAATGACAGCAAATAAACAATAAAAATAAATGTATTCTTGGGAAAAAAACTGCAAATAGTTTGTGATGCATTGGCAAGAGGTAAGCATACATGCAACATAAGGGCCCTCAAAAATTGATATGTCTTTTGAAAAATTGATTTTAAATCCCAGTTGTTTGGATTTTTGTATATATCATGTTGATTTGGCCCCCCAGAATGTGATCTTCCGTTTGCATGTGTTTGTTTCACATCACGTTCAACGCACGGTAGGTCTTAAACATCACAGGCATTCAACTTAACTGACAACAATTCATTCCAGTAAAGCTGAAAATGTTTTTTTATTTTGTCAAACTTCATTGTAAATTTTCAGTGTTTTGTGGGCATTGTTGATCATTCTTCTGTTACTCAAAGAATAGATATAATTATATATAGATAACAAAGACTTAAGAAAACAGACATAAAACAAAAACTGCCCATAGGTCGGGTTTATGCTGGGAATGGTAAAGGTGCTTCCTTACCCAGGTAACTGTCATCATAGCTTCCCTGCACCTGTCGGGTTTGAATCTGCCCGGCGACCGACAGCAGAAAGTAGGCAGGATAGTAGGCCTTAACAATCTCCTCTGTAGTGGCAGAGATCAGCTGACCTTCAGAACAGACCAGTAACAAAGGGTCGTGAGGCATGTGTATCTTGAACTTTGGTTCCCAATCATTTATCCATTCTCCATGAAGAAGAAAACAACACTGGAGGATGTGTTCTAAAACAGCCATACGGCATCACATTCCTCTCAGCTCACCTTGCCAGTAAAAGCTGCCTGGTCCTCCAAGCACAACCCTCCCATCCTGAAAAAAAACACACACACAACAGTAGTCTGAGCTGAGGAATCTGTGTGTCACCAGTTTCAAATAAACTGTGCATGTTTGGTGCTCACAGTGTAATCGCCACTGCTTTGATCAGCCAAAAGAGAGAAACACTGACCATGTTCCTGCATAAAACTAGCAAACATTTCTCTTACCTTGGTGAAGTCAGCACTGAATCCCCCCTGACAATAGCCCTGTCCAGCAGGTCCATGTCTTTCTGCAGTGAGCAGCAACAAAACATATTAAATATCAATACATTTATTGAACAACAACTTCACATTGTTCATAACATCTCTGCCAATAATGGAGTTGCAACCTTTGACATCTGAAGTTAGGGGTAGGGTGTCAATTAGATTAACTCTCTAAGGTTTAAGATGTCATAAGAGAACCCAAACCCTGTGTAATCCAAATATATAGCTTTGTTACCAAATTGTTATCCTGAAGCTTTTCAGAAATAATCACTCTGACATGCATCAAACACAAACATAGAGTTGGAGTGGGGTTACGGTTACGGTTAGCACCTGTGATGGCTTATATCATAAGGTACAATGCTAAAGTGAGTGTGTAAGACTTAATTTGAAAGGTTTAACCAACATTTTAGTACAAATCCAACGCTAACCCTAATTGTGGGTGAGCTGCTGGTCACCTGGTGGATTAAGATGTGAAATCCCCTGAAAGGTAGCTGTTGCTGCACTAGCTTACCTGTTCGGCATGGTGCAAACTCCACAAATCTTTTGAGGTTGTCTACAGCGAGGTAGCAGGTTCCTGTAACATCGGAGAAGGGTATGTCGTGTTCAGTCCTCCAGTAGTATCTGGGAGCGCAAGCCTGGAGACCAGAGAAAGAAGACTCAATAAAAAAATGTAAACTTTACTCTTAAACTTCCTTACAGTTGTTAAGCTACTAGTGCATCGAGTGTGTAACGAGACAAAAATCTGTTAAGACTCTGGATTTGCTGCCTACAGCAAGAAACTTCAATGGCCAAGTCATAGTATAGCATAAGCTGACTAGTCACCTAGCCAAACCAAATCGCCAAACAAACCAAGACGATTGTGAGGAAGTAGAAAAAAAGAGCCACTTGGCTTGTCCTGAGGTTTTGCTCCTGGTCTCTTAAGCTATTGAGTTTAAAATGTTAAAATGCAATGATAAAGTGTGCTGACCAAGCTTTACTGTTGGGTGTGAGAATGTGTTTCCGAAACCCCATATTAAAGAATTACTGACAACAAAGTCTGCACTATATGTTAACAGCTGTTCAATTAAACAAATATGCCACAGGTCACTTCAGCAAAATTATGCAAGCTAGCCAATGAGCTATTCTTACCAGGACGCTGCTACCATGGGCACGCACAGTAGCTCCGAACCACTGATGAGACTTGAACTCAACCTGAGTGTTCACGTCATTTATATAAAAATACCGGTCACCTGTGAAAACACAGAAGAAAACCCAAAAGATTTATAGTCACCACACAGTTTGGTTCTCAGAAAGCAGGACTAGAAGGAAACTTCAGTGATGTCAGGAGTTGCTATTTTAACTCTGATCACCGTGTTTTGTTTGACTTTTGTGCTGTCTGGGCTTCATTTGAGAGAGTTCCCCACATGTTCTTGGCTTTTTACATGGATATTTTATGGCCTTCTTCCCGGGGTCTGCAGTCTTAATCCATCCTCCATGCTATGGCAGACATCAAACAGCTCAAAAGGACTTGGACCTTGTTGTTACTGTAACCCAAACGGTCGTATTTGATTGTCAAGATGTGTTTTAAGAAGAGGCCCTGGCAATACTAAGGCACCGATGAGGAAAGGTTTGGTGGAGCGTAAGGAGAATGTGCCAAACAGTTTTAATCTTGCAACTTCAGCAACATTACACCTCCAGATTTTTGCTTTTTCAGGGACATTCTGTTAAAATAATTAATTTGGGAAACTAAGACAGTTTTCCAAGTTCAACTGCTTTTCCTGGTCCACAAAACTTGGCTCAGCTGAGCCAAGTTGCCTTTATGTCCTTTGGAGCACAGTTAAAACAAGAACCACTTCACTAAGTGGCAAATAAAAGTTGTAGAGATTTGCTATCGGACAATTTCTTGCACACGCATGCTTTTTGTCTCACACGCATAAAAAGGAACATTCAGGATCCCTGATCGCTTAACAAACCCTAACGCCTTCTGCATGCCTGAATGAGAACACTTGTCTTCAGTCCCTGTTTAAGCACTCAAATAATGTAAATTATACTTATAATGTGGCTTTAACTGTAACCTTAACCGTGGTGATTTTCTTGATATATGTTCCTGCTGTCTCTACTAGAGTGGTGACATTAAACTCTCCTGGCTGCAGTTCAGTGTGCCTGTTTGGTTAATGGAGTCTGGCCTACGTCCTCCAACACACCATTAATCCTGAGGCCTGAAATGGGAAAAGCGAGACTACTGAATGTAAATGTATGTGGTGTGCGACTGTAAGCGTGGTTTTAAGTGTTTTCTAATACACTATATCAAGTTTCCGAGACCATTTGTGTTTGTAAACATCTTGCGAGTGTATATTTATGTGCGCAGAGTTTGCACAGCCACATTTCTCGGTCTGTGCAAACCACAATTTGATATCAGCACGCAGTCGGTCGTGATAAGTTACACCCTCTGATCCTCAAACGGTGGTCCTTATCGTTTCCTGCATTTCTGATGGAGGTGATTGTTTTCCTGGCAGGGCCGGGGGAAGGCCGGGTCCTCTGGGGTCCTTGTCCCCGTAATGACTCTGCGCTAATTAAAGAGCACTCACAACACTGGGCCCCGAGTCGAGGAGAAAAATCAAAGCTCTGTGAAAACACTGCAAACGCAGCTCATTGCCCAAAATGGAAACCTTAGAGAGGGGTGGGGTTGAGGAAAGACTCAGTCACCATTAAAACTCAGGAAAGACATCAAAGGCTAGTTTCAATCAAAACACATGGCCCCTAGATCGGGCGATGGAAGATGGCAGGGAGCCGCACTCCTGACCTCAAGGTCAAGCACAGCGGCGCTTAACTGGGGAAGCTACCCATAGCTTCTCTCAGCCACTTTAATGGCGAGGTAAAGACAGCTGTGCGTTTACTACACATTCTGTTTCAACTATTTCACAGTACCTTTGGGGAAAGTGACATTTTAATACTGTGGAACAATATGACCTACGAGCCACTGCTGTGATTATGATGTAGGGAGAATCGTCTCCCTTGGATTTTAAATATTGAGCATGATTTTTATCTGTGCCGGTGCAAAGAAGACAACCGTTAATTTAGATTTAACGAGACACCCTACCTTGCTTGTCAAAGCTGATAATGGTGCAGTTATTTTGGCTCCACGGGCACATGTACACAGCTCCTCCTTCAGTGACGTTGGGCTGGCTGGTGTTGGCTTTCGGGGCACCAATCAAAATGTTGATGCTAGAGCAGCAGAAAAGAAAATATGACCAATTTCTGTACAGAAGCGTAATTCCAAAACTATATCTACATACATTTTTTGGTGATCTCAAGACAGTAAGAAAGTCATGAACCCTTCCTGGCTGTAGCTTCTAGACATGAACACAGAAATTATCCTTTCACTTGAGCAAGAAATCAAATATGTCCATTTCCCAGAATGCTGCACAATTCCTCTAATCAGAACTCAAATGATGACAAAGAGGAAACCAGACTCTGACAGTCTGTACTGCTGGCTATGAAAACACAGCCATAAAGATTTGAGAAGTTAGATCACATTGTTTTGTTTATGGAAGTTTGTAAAGTTCAGCACAACTGTTTCATAGAGGTATGTTAAGAACATTTAAAGAGCAATTTGTAGCTATTACCTCAGCATTCCCACTGATCCCTGCCATTACCAGTTACTTTTACACCAGATGTTAGATACAGTTACAGGATGTTGTCTGGCACTGCTAAACATAAATCTACAGACAACACCAAGACTTATAGTCATTTATCCTGCCCTCCATTTTAATGCTCTGACCCCAATCTGAATCCTAACTTTAACTCCAGGCCGAGGAAATAAAGATATGCAATTTTTGTTCTCCAAAGTCTTTGCAACCAGGGGTGAAATTAACTGATATACATAAAAAAATGTACATTTTTTTCCCAAATAAGTCCAGTTTGCCTCCAAAATTAGTAGTTTCACCTTCTACACATTAGTCCACATCACTGAAGGTTCACTTTATACCCCTCTGTGGTTTCTATTGGCAAACTTAAAAGGCAGTTTTTTCTGCACCTGCAATCTGCTTTGCAACCCACTTTAACCCAACTCTTCCTTTCATCCTGTGACTTAATGTCATGTATGTTGTCTGCTAAAAGCTCAGAGTGCTGCATAAGTCCCAGTCCAGCTTTGTCTATTCTGGGCTACAGTCTTGTTTTGCTCTGCCCACCTCCAGCTTCATGTTCTCACATGAAAGGTAGAAAAAATCCCAGAACAGAGCCTTCAAATATAAATTGGACCTTGGACCTATCCTGGTTATAGTTAAATTTCTGTTCTTATATTTTGTCCTACGTAGGTGACTGTGACCTGTTTGGAAATTATAGACTCAAAGTGTTGCGTTGACAACACGTTGGTCCCAGAGTATTGTAGCTCTTTTTCACTTTAATGAATGGCAATCATCTTTCTCAAAGCCTTGTTTAGGTATGGTTTTAGCCTTTGATTTGTTTAGAAAAACAAAGACGTGGTCATTTGCTTTTTTTTCTTACAATAACGAGAGGCTATTTATGCAAATACAGTAACTCAGTGTTTTCACTTAGCGCACAACCATGTGGTTGCTCCTTTAGGTTAAAGAGATATAGATTTCTATCTCTCAGTTATTACTTTCGTGCTGAACGTACTTTTGCTTTGTAGCTAGAAAATTAAACAAACATTGGTGGAAAAAATGGGAGAGTAGACAAGAAGTATCCTGAGATGGTTGTGCATATTTTCATGATATACTCTGGAAATCAACAAAGCAATAACACACATTAATGTGACCTATCAAAAGCTGTTCTAAACATTTGCTTGCATGGATATAGATAAATATCATGCAAATATATACCTACACCTGTTATTCATGCAGCCCTGCTAAAAAACCCCAGAGCAAATGGCACAGCTTAAGACAGTGGTGACTGATGACATTAGCAGATATCAGACAGACTCTGTACTCTCCCCATCCCCCAAAATGTCTTAGGAATATTTACACGGCTGGATGAGCTTTCCTTATAAACCATTCACTCCACAGCCACTAAGGAGTGCAGGGTACAGGCTTTCAGTGGCTCACTTTTTCAAATCAGTATATAACTTTTATTCACTCTCTGAGATGACTAAAAACACTAGAGCTACAAATCCTGAACAATGGGATGTTTATCAGTAGAATGACACTATTGAGCCCCGAAATTACAGGATTCCTTTCCTTGAACTCATGTTCAACAGGAACAGCTGCGAACAGGAAAGAAGCTCAGGAGCAGTACAACGTATAATTTTTAGTGAAAGATTTATGACCTCCATTGAATTTACTCACAGTCACATTATTCCAAAATAGGTTGTGTCCTAATGGTGGCATATTTATACACAAAATAATATTTATTTGTGTAGTTTCACCACATCGGGTCTGTAAAATGATCCAAACAAAGACCTGGTAGAACTGCTCATGACCTACAGGCCTATTGATCCCGTGATAGGGATCAGTACTGTCTGTAGACACAACCTGATTAGCATGGTTGGGAACTGCTGACGTGCATCACAGTGCTGTCACTGTTCAGATTTTTTAAGATTTTATCAGGGTTCTTATAATAAACAGGATATGGTGTTTACATGAACTGGACCCCTATACCAAAAATCTGCTGTATTTGGTTAACATGTAAATATACTCACTGAACTCACACATCTGTGTGTGGCCCAGAATTCCCTGAAATGCTGCTCCCTTAGTGTCTTTACACTTGTGACCATGAGATCATTACTGAACCTCTATGAGTAATCAGAGCAAAAGACAAGTGTAATAACCGAATCTCCAAAACTGCACCAAAGTAGTGGAAAAAAAGAATATTTTGGTGGCGGTAATAGACTACAGGAAGTTATAAATCTTGGTATTCAAAACGTCTGTAAGAAATTTCATTTCAACACTGCAGACTGTAGCCTGGATGTAGCCACATTACATTGGTTATTAGTTTTCCTTAAAAAGCCTCAATACAGCATTTTGTTCACCAACACGTACGTTTTTCTGGAGCCAGTTTTCAGCTGCTGATATAGATATCTGCTAATCAGTGTTAAGTAACAAACCAATACAGTGTTAGAAATTCCCTCATGACCTCTGAAGCACTGCGTACTGTAATACTGGAAGGACCATTAGAAATTAAAAAGAATCAATTTATTATGCAGTATTTATGAACAGGGAAACTATCCAAACAAAATGTAAACCGGCTTTATAATAACGTTGAGTTGTGTGTTTTAACAAGCAAGACAAAAGCAAAACAGTCCACTACAGTATCTCACTAAGATGAACATATATAATTAGTATGTAATATATAATTTTTTATACATCCTTCAGTCCATTAATAGCCATATAGTCAGTGACACCTTAAAGGCAATCGCACATAAAGCATCTTAGGTGTTAGGCAGCTTTATTGTTCTCTAGATCCTCCTGGTGTCGAAAACTTTACAGTCATGGCAAAAAGAAAGTACATGCTGTGTCTGTTCTAAGATTTTAAATATCAAGACATAATCAGAAATTATCAGTGTCACAAAATTAGGCAAATATTACCTGACACATGCCATATTACACTGTGTCAGTATTTGCAAAATAGCTGTATGTAAAAAAACTAAGGACACCCCATGTTTCAGTAGCTTGGAGACCCACTTTTGGCAGCAATAACTTGAAGTAATAAATAATCGTTTGCTGTATGATTTCATTGGTCTCATATTGTGGACCTGCTCTTCTTTACAACACAGTTTCAGTTCACTGAAGTTTGCATCACACCATTTCAGGGTCACTGCAAAAAAATACTGATTTGCTTTTTCAACCATTAACTTAAACACTTGCTGCTTTGTTTAGGAGCATTGTTACATTGCACGATCAAAATTGGGTCAAGCTTTAGCTGTTAGACCGACGGCCTCATATTTCACTCGTGAATGCTTTGGTATACTGAGCGGTTCATGGTTGAGTCCAGCTGCTGTAGCTGCAAAACAAGCCAAGATCATCACGCCTCCACCACCGTGCTTGTAGTTGGCATGATGTGCATGTTTGTGCTGATATGTTGTGTTTGGTTTTCTCCAAATATACACTCCACTCCATTCAATTTTATTTATATAGCGCCAAATCACAACAAAGGTCGCCTCAAGGCGCTTTATATAGAGAATGTTAGAAGAACACTGTTAAAGAAACCTTGTGGTTGCCATGTTCTTTTTGGGGGAAAGGGGGCTTTCTCCTGGCAACCCTGTCCAGCAACCCATACTTGTTCATTCTTTTTCTAATGTTACTGTCATTAACTTTGACATTTAACATGCTAACTGACGCCTGTAGTGAGTGAGCTCAACTTTGTGAATAATCTTCCACACTGTAGAATAACGAACTACAAATGGTTTGGAAAATACCTTATAACCCTTCCCATTTATCTCTAAGATTAGTGCTGATGTCTTTTTTCCTTAGCAATATGAAAACACCTGAATGCTCCGGCACAGCAAACTGCCAAACCTTCTGCTGCATAATTCCTGTTAAATAAATAATGACCTGATATGTGATATGCCATGTTTTGTATTTCTGTCACATTCCACATAGGACAGAATTCTTTCAGCACATGAGAAGGATTTAACTGTTTGTCTACAGCTCCGAAAGCTGTAGTAAACATTAGATGACTTTGTTCTCCAAACCAAGTCACTCGTCTGCATATTCCTAGCCTAATAAAGAAATGCTCCAAACCTCTCTAATTTTTGCATAGTTTTGATTTCCTCAAAAAGCCACAAGACTGTCATCCCAAAATGCTTCTCATTACTAAGTGAATACATGCACTGCCCTAACAGAAAACCTAACGTATAATTATTCACCACAGCACCTGATATGAGCTAGAGAAAGCTTCCCAAGGCTCCCAACAGACAGACAGCGAAGCAACTGCCAGAATGCATGACAGCCTGCAGAAACTATCCCATCAGCAGAATGAAAATTCAGCAGTTGCATCCCTTTCCTGTGTTGTTTACTCATCGCCAACAAGCACTAGATTCACAGGAAGACATTCAGCTGAATTTCTCTGCTGTCAGTACGCTTGAATTCGGTGGAAGACAAAATGTGGTATTGTTCAGCATAGGCAGAAAAAAAAGATGTGTGTAAATCAACATCTCAGGAACCACTCCACAATATTCCCTCTGACTGCCACAAGCTTAGTTGAGCAAACTCACGTAATCTTAACCGACCTCCTTAAATGACAATATCTACAGTACATTCATTAAACCAACATTGACTTTAGTCTGTGAGCCCCCAGGGATGACAATGGTGTAAGTGAACTCCAGCAAAAGTAGCTTTACATTTGACTTCCAATGGCTGCCAGCTACCAGCTGCTCTCCGGTGTGGTAAGATAAAGCAGATTAAACCTGCAGCAAAACTGAACTACAACCCTGTCATCATCGAGGCTTGCAAACATAAAGTGCTTTTAGGTGATGTAACATATCTTCCAGAGGCTGTCAGCAGCTGTGAACAGCTGGCTAAAACAGGGCGTTTTGACTGGACAAACCAACATGGATTTGTTTGTCTCCAGGGAAAAATAGAAAAATGTGGTTGAGAACTTTGAGGGTATTTGTTTCTGTCAGCTTGTTAGCAATTCAGTTGTAACTGGTAAACTACCAGCACTAGAAGACTGTGTAGGGGGGTAATGCAGTACAATTTACTGTTAGTTGTAGATAATCAAGGTCGCTCCATCCGCCCTCTATAACACTAACTGCTGACTCTGTTGCAGCACTGACTGAACAGCTTTATCGCTGTGTTGATGCACCCTAGTCAATCTGAAAACTGATTGTGAATGGTCACAAGGGCAACAAGATCGCAGGTTCATTGAACAAAGTTGCATTCATTTTGGTCCTGCCCTGTCTCTTTCTCTAGTGTGACTCTAGCATTCATCTGATGTACTGACCAGAGACAGCACAATATAAAAGATGGATATAATCGCTATGACGTCACCCACAGTTTGTGATGTTCCATTTTGAAGGCTGGATATGAGTTGGTTTGTTTGTTTTATCATTTTTGTTGTTTAGAAATCAGATGTGACACATAAGGGGCGGGCCTGGCTTGGAAACCACATGTTCATTCGCTTGTCAATCACAATATATCAGCAAATGAGCATCTGCTGAAATATTTTCCTTTCTAAAATTTGGAATGACCAAAGTTTTCAAAATGATTGGCTGAGACCATAAACTGAGCAGGGAAGTGTTATACAGAGGACCAAGTTTGTTTGTTTGTTTGTTTGTACTGTGACGCGGTTTTGTTTAGAGCCATTGACAGAACATTGTACAAAAGACTAATTATTGGTGATTTATACATCTGGCTACACTGACCTCCACAAACAGTACAGTTCATGACTCAGTAGTACATTAATGTAAAATAAATACTTTTCTGAAAGAAAAAAACTTTAAACAAATCCATAAATTACTGCTGCTCACTTAAAAATATATATGAAGGAGGAGGGGAGGACGTAGCTCAATAGGCAGAGCATTCGCCCCATGATTGGAAGGTCAGGGGCTCAAATCCACCAAAGAGCTACCCTGAGGTACCCCTAAGCAAGGCACCATCCCTACACACTGCTCCCCAGGCGCTGGATTGGTGGCTGCCCACTGCCAGACAGTAATTTCCCTACAGGGGATTAATAAAGTATACAAAAAAAAGAACAAGGCTTTTTTTATGTGATATTTCCATACCAGCTATAAAACATAGAGCAGTTTTGCCAAACCTGATCACAGTTTGTTGTGTGACAATTTAAAACACACGTGTACACGACATCACTATAACAGCAGATTGTAACATTTTCTATTTGGCTTATGTTGTTTAAAGAAAGTAGTTTTTTCTTTTCTATTTACAGCTACTGTGGATTCAAACTGGGAAAACCAGGTTTTTCTTTTCTAGCACTACACTGAATATGTTTTCACTGACTGAGTCCCTGAAGTATTGCAGTCTACTATAAACGTTTTAGTTTTTCATGGCACTGGCCTCTCAAACAAATCTGATGCAGAACTGTAACTCAGGCTGGTTTTGCTTGATAAACTTCACACATTCTTCAAAATCACTGTGTGTGCTTTTTCCACTAGTGTCCAGAAGAGAGGAGATATAGGTGATGCTAAAGGCTGTCTGTAGGGGAAGGTTTGATCTTTAACTTCATCTCACCTGGCAGTTCCTCATCTGTCAGTAAAGAACATCGGGAAACCCTTAATGCCCCTTCAGTCTTCATTCAGAATAAGACTTGCATTTTTCTTACTTTGCTGTAGGTTAACCCCCTGCTCCCTCAATCACACACAGACACACAAGTGTGTGTCTGTTTCCAATCAGAGTTGGGCCTATATCCAGTGTGTGTGTGTGTGTGTGTGTGTGTGTGGTGGAGGGGGGGAGAGAGAGATGTATGTGTATATGCATGTGAGCTTCATTTCATACATTTCCCACCAGCCCATGCTGTTTAAACCTTTAAAGAGCTGGGACAATGGCCAATAACACACACATTTAGGCTGTGATCCAAACACAGAGATGCGTTTTTAAAATCTAAAATCTGTTTCTCATGTCAGGATTGGTGGCTCTACCAGAAAATACTGCTCTGTGTCTCAGGGTGATGTTATAGGGGCGCCAAAAGAGAAGTGGGTTACTGCGTAAAGTAACCACAAGGACAAGATTTTAATCTTACACTAGAAATAAAAAGAAACTTTACAAACTGTAAGGAGAGCCGAAAAACTTCCCCTCGCTGACCTGGAGAAAGAATCCAGCTCTGTGGCCACTTTACCTGGATGAGTTCTTGAAAAATTCCACAGAATAGCCGAAGTAACTCCCCGGGGGTCCAGTGAAGACGACGCGGTTCTCCGTGTCCAAGTTAAAAGCGGCGCCAAGCTGAAACCAAAGCACCACTACAGGTAGAGCCAGCACGGCGCACTCACAACATTTTCCCCAAGACCGGGTAGGTGAAAGTCCAGGAACGGTACCCATCTCTTGTGCTGCGCGTCTCTTCTTTCATTGAACAGCCGCGGCGCCGCAAACGCATCATGCGTGCTGTTCCTTCCGCGGGACGCCTTTGGAGTCGTAATCATAAACTGGTGTCCTGAATATCCTCTCCTTCAGATGCAACAGGTCCGGTGTAGAGTCCCACAGTGAACGATGAACTGTAAAGGAAGAGGGTCAGAGTGAGAGGGAGGGGAAGAGTGCGGCCAGATATGGGGGTGGAGTTTTTAAATATTACCAGACAGTCTGGTTCCCAAAGAAAAAAATGCTGTAAAAAGCTAAAAGGCACGAAATCTGAAATATCACAGCAGAACCTCAAGTGTGGGCTAAAGTTCTTTACCTCAAGGCACCGAAGAGAGAAGTGGTTATTTCAGCATTGCACATTGTAAATAAACAGGCCACTACTGTAAGTTTCAGTGACTCCAAGCTGCAGTATCAAAACTGTATTTCACTTCTACAGCAAGAGAAAATCTATTTTTGCAGTACAATAATCATACTATAAAAACTTTGCATTTTACAATACTGTAATTCAGTAAATTTGTTTTTTAATTTGATGCACATAAATATATATTAACATTTCCACTATATTATTATATGGACAAACAAAACTGCAACTGATGCTAACACATTTTAGCTAAATGCACATAAATGCTAAATGCAGTCATTTTATTAACGTTTGGATTAATGTTAGCTGAACTTTTTATTTATTCAAATGTAGCCCTGTTAAATCAATTAAACTCTCTTGTTGCCTCATTTCGATTTACATGTCAATGCTTATCTTAAACCAGAGGATTGCACAGGGTTAGAATTAGGACTATGGTTCTTACCAAAGATGGTTTAGACCTCGGAGTTAGATGCAGAAAGATGCCGTGGATTCAAAAATGACAGTAGTGCTGTATTTAGAGTGTGACTTACTAGAAGAAATGTGTACAGTACAAAGTACAGTTAATATCTGTACTGTACACATAAATGTAAGGTTTCAGCATTCAGTGTATCCCATTCATTCATTCACTTCTGCTTATCCATTCAGCATTACTGGAGGCTGGAGCCTATCCCAGCTGTCATAGCAGGAGAAGCAGGGTACAACCTGGGCAGGTCACCAGGCTAACACAGGACAGTTGGCCTGCTGACCTGCTGTAACTTTTACGGCTCCCCAACTGTTAAATATTTTACATTTAGCATAATAAGACTATTCTCTAAATGTCATTCCAATCATGTAACAGGATTTGTGACTTGGCAACTAGTTTGGAAGTCTAGCTTTTGCGAAGAGTTCATGATTGAACGATTAGGGAAAAGTGAATCCCATTACTTAACAGAAAGGAGGAAATTTAAAATGGAAACATAGACATCAGGTAGTGAAGAGCGGGGTTTTAAGCTTCTTTTTTTTATTGCTGCTGCAGTGGAAAATAAGACTATGTGACGTCTAAGAGTAAGCCAACAACTGACATTTACTTGTCAGACATCTAAAGTTCTTATGAAGGTTCCAGATTTACCTTCATGTTTTTGCAAGATTCGACTCCTTTATGCAGTGCTACCAAATCACAGCTGATGCACTTCCAAATTTTACATTAGGTTTCAGCAGAAATACATTCCCAACGCTGCTACACTAATAAATAAAAGAACCGAACGTCGGTATAAAGCTCTGTATTGCTGAAAGGAGCTGCAGATTGACGTGACAGTTCACTGGAACATTGTTACTTTGTTTTCATATTGTCATTTAACACCTCATCATTGTACCAACACTGATTATAGCTGCTCTTAGCATTTGCAAAGATCTTCCTGGAAAACATACAAACAAGAAATGAACTCTTTTATCTTTGTTCTTGCTGTTTTGGAGTTTCACTCATCCGTGTGTAGAAAAGAGGCTGTATGTTTTCAAAGTCAGACTTACTGTCAGAGTTGTGCTTTTCCTCTACCATGCAGACATGTCAAGGCAATTCGGCATGACTAAACTGGGAAAGCCCACAGAGTTCCACCTTCGGCTCAGTCTCTCGTCACTCTGCTGGGAATAAACTTTCTGCTGAACAGCTTTATCACTGTCTTGATGCACCCTAGTCAATCTGAAAACTGATTGTGAATGGTCACAAGGGCAACAAGATCGCAGGTTCATTGAACAAAGTTGCATTCATTTTGGTCCTGCCCTGTCTCTTTCTCTAGTGTGACTCTAGCATTCATCTGATGTACTGACCAGAGACAGCACAATATAAAAGATGGATATAATCGCTATGACGTCACCCACAGTTTGTGATGTTCCATTTTGAAGGCTGGATATGAGTTGGTTTGTTTGTTTTATCATTTTTGTTGTTTAGAAATCAGATGTGACACATAAGGGGCGGGCCTGGCTTGGAAACCACATGTTCATTCGCTTGTCAATCACAATATATCAGCAAATGAGCATCTGCTGAAATATTTTCCTTTCTAAAATTTGGAATGACCAAAGTTTTCAAAATGATTGGCTGAGACCATAAACTGAGCAGGGAAGTGTTATACAGAGGACCAAGTTTGTTTGTTTGTACTGTTTGTACTGTGACGCGGTTTTGTTTAGAGCCATTGACAGAACATTGTACAAAAGACTAATTATTGGTGATTTATACATCTGGCTACACTGACCTCCACAAACAGTACAGTTCATGACTCAGTAGTACGTTAATGTAAAATAAATACTGCTATCATTGCAGACGTGCAGGCGAGTATACACTGTGTGATTATTAGTCTCCTTTGGTCATGGTTATGTGTATGTAAATGTGTAGCCTATAGTAATAGAGGGCCCCAGATTTGAAAAACAGTGAGTCACAATGCATTACCTGCCAAAGGCAACAGCGCTTGGACAAAGACTGTTTTCACTCGGTAAAAACACATTTTCACATGGCACAGTGGTCCTCGTAGCAACTCATAATACAACGCTTAGTTCCCCTTATAAAGTCACAAATGCCAGCTGATGTGGTAATGTGCTGGGTTTTACGTATTTCCTTGTCCAAGAATTTATTTTAGTAACAGATTTAAATAGCACATCCATGAGACTGAAGGTCTATTCATTAACTTTAATGAGTTTAAAACATTTGTGTTTCCTCACAAGTGCCTGTCTCCACCACTCAAAACCTATTATTTAGCAATATACTATAAGTGGAGATGGTTAAAATTAAAAAGAAGTTGCGGCTGTGAGGTGAAGACCTGGCTTAAATCGAGTATATACATTACCATGTGTTGTACAAACTGCCTGGATAACTCAAGCAACCTGTGACCTTTGTTGACCTCTGTTGGCCTGAGGTATGAACTGCAAACTAGCACCAAATACAATGATAAGGGTTTAGTGGCACTGCTAAACACACAGTGCTATGTATTTGGCTTGAGAGCCATCTGGTGCTGAAACTACAATGTAATATACAGTGAGGCAATAAATTATTGCAGCACCTCCCTAAGTTTCTCTCTACTGACGACAAATCACATGCACTTAGTGTTGTTGCAAACAGTTCCACTGATCCATGAAGGTATTTGTCTTTTTGGCTGACTCTTTATTTTATTTCATTTTGTTCATTTAGACATATATTTTTGTAGATATATAAATAAATTATTCAACTTGTTTTGTAGCAGTTGTACAATTTGATGCAGGGGACAAATGTGAAGACCACAAGCAACATTTTCTGTTGGTGCATTCAAGTGCACTCTGGATATCTGTAACATGGTACTCATATTTATATTCAGTTCAATTCATTTCAATTGAATTTGATTCAGTTTTATTTATAGAGCACCTAATTATAACAACAGTTGCCTTTGTAAGGTAAAGACCCTACAACAGTAATAATACAGAGAAAACCCCAACAAGCAGATGACCCCCTATGAACAGGCACTGGGAACAACGGGGAGGAAAAACTCCCTTTCAACAGGAAGAAAATCTGACAGAACCAGGCTCAGGGAGGCCCGATTTTATTTCATTAATTAAAATGTTAAATTTGGTTGTAACATTTTTAAGACTGCAGCATAGCTGTAACTCTGCTTCTGGAAAACAGTTATTCTAAAGGATTTCTCTGTTCACTGTGGTAAGTTATTTACAGAAGCTGAATACCAAGCAAGTGCTTCAAAACGACAGCTGTGCGTTTAGTTTATATTAGCAGTACCCAGTGCTTGAGATCAGAAGTGGAGACCCCCTATAGCAGAGGTGGGGGACTCCAAGCCTCAAGTGCTGGTGTCCTGCAGGGTTTAGATGTGTCCTTGATCCAACACAGCTGATTTAAAGGTTAACTGACCTCCTCAACATGTCTTGAAGTTCTCCAGAGGCCTGGTAATAAACTAATCATGTGATTCAGGTGTGTTGACCCAGGGTGAGACCTAAAACCTGCAGGACACCGGCCAGGTTGTTTTGATAGAAGCCTCAAGCTTATCTGTGACTCTATGGGGTCATGCTAGGCGAGTTTGCTGGCCAATCAAATACATTAAACCCATTTTGACACTGTGGGCCGACCACCACCAACGGCAGCAGAGGACATGATACCACAATCATCAGATTGCACTTCACACTGGACTACAAACACCTTGGATTCTGTGCATCAAACTGACTCTAGGGCCTTGATTTCAAAATAAAATACAACATTTACTTTCATGTGAAAACAAGGCCACCGAGCAACAGTGCAGTTCTTTGTCTCCTCAGCCCCGGTAAGGTCTTGTGATGCTGCCTCTGGTTCTGAAGTGGTTCGATATGAGGAACCTGACAGCTGCGACCCCTTTGCTAAACATGTCTGTGTGGGATGGATCTGAAGCCTCACTCAACTCCTTATGAAACTCGCTAAAGTTCTTGAAGCAACATTTATTGAAAATCCTCCCAAGTCGGGGTTCATCCCTGTTGCACTTTTCCTACTAAAAGTGACTCAAAATTAATTCTAATAATTTGAGAGGATTGACAGAATTTCTGATTTTCACGAGCTGGTCACCACAAACATCAAAAATAAAGTAACATTTTACAGATAACGAATGTAGAATATATGAGAGTGTTCCTTTTTTAATTCAATTACAAAATTAAATAAATGCATACATACACAGATGCATTCATAAAGTTATTCCTGCTGGTGACTGGTGACCTGTCCAGGGCCAACTCCACCTCTCACCCTACGGCAGCTGGGATAGGCTCCAGCACCCTCGCGATCCTCAATTTGATAAGGTGAAGAAAATGGAGGGATGGACAGAATAATATCTTTTTAGATACACCATTACTTTACTGAAAATTGGCTTATTAAACAAAGCAATCATCACATCAATCACACTCTCTGCATCTGTGCTTACTATGTGTTTCTAACCTTAGTTTCAAAGCAGAAATAAGCAGAGGGAAGTGCACAGAGGTGACCTTTACTGATTTGGCTCGTTGCTGTGGAAAAAAAGACGACGCTCTGAGCTACAAGGAGCATGCTGAAACTGCAAAAGCTCAAATGCCTGCTGTGCCGGCTCTATCTGCAGTCGCTAATTGGAAAGGCCTGAGAACAGAAGCACACACTGAAACAACCTTTTCAGCATTTCTGCAATCGTTTGCAATCGTATGTGTTTGCAGAGTTTAAAGGGTCTCATTTTCCACTGGTCCACTCACCAGCCATGTGTGGGGACATTATTTATGCCTTTTCACAGCCAAAATTACCTTCAGCTTCACCCCCACACAGGACTGTCTGCATCATGTCAGGGCGAAGGTGATAAGAGACATAACACACACACCTCCTAGGAGTGTCTGCATGTTGTCTCGAGCACTGAACAATGAAGGTAAGGGCACTCTTACCTTTACACACAGAGCAACAGAATTACCGCAATTAAAACAACAACATGTCTGCTAATGTAGGAGTTTGGAAATGTTTTTCTAAGGTTATTAGTTAGGTATTTGCCAAGCCTGAAATAAGTTGCCTCAGGACAATCAGACTTTTTGCAACTGTCATTAGGTGCCAGTCGATGTGTGCTTATCCTAATTCTGCACACTAGGCCAGACAGCCTACTGAAAAAAGATGATGAACTGAAAAGAGTTTCAACTTATTTTGTAATTAAATCTCTCTATTTGAGGTCTTACCACTCATGTCTTACTACTGTTCATAGGTCTCTTTTTGCAAGTGGTTCTTTTCTGTTTCCCAGTTTGTTGGACGTTGCATGTTTAGCACGAGCACTTGTAGCTAGGTGGATCAGTAAAAGCTGCAACCATCAATATTGTTGTATCTCCGTGCTTGTCACTTTCCTCTCCCCTCATTACATCAGGTGGATGACCCTTCCTGAGCTTAGTTCTGCAGAAGGTCTCATCCTGTTAAATGGGAGTTCTTTAACCCTTTGGTGCTTGTTCATTAATAAAGTGTCTACATTGTGTCTATAACAGCAAAACATTTGCTTTTATAGAGGTGCTCACAGTGGGGTATTAATCAGGTGCATTTGATTACTTATCCTCTTATGTCCTGTGGAAGCAGTAAGGGTATACTTTTTTTTCACAGCTTCCTGTTCCAATAAAAGCTAAAATTCCCTGCTGTCACGTGTCTGTTTGATGCATTTTTATTATAAAATACTTCTTTATAAAGAACATACAGTATGAACAGTGGTGTTCTAATGTTTTTTCTACTCTGCTGTATCACAGAGCAGCAATCTCACCGATTCCTTGAATGGTTGAGCCTGACCTTTGACCTTTCTCTGCTTGCTGACTAAGCAGTAGAGGAAAAAGAATAGTCTTACAGGAAGAAATAGAGATTAGAGATTTCCCATTCGTTTCCACAGAGACTAACTTCTTCAGTCATGGCCTGCTATGAAAAGCCACCACTTCCGTTTAAGTGTTTGATTATCGTTGATTAGCATTAGTTCTCCATTTATACAGTAATGAATGAGGTACGTGTATGTGGGGGCAGGAGGGAAACATATTTATGAATGAGATCCAGAGGTGTGTGAGCTAGTTTTCTCATCTCATTTCATCTCGTTTTATTTCACATCTCATTTCCATCACTTTCATCCACAATGAACTGATGAAGCCGTGCACGGCACTCCACAGCCTTCCAGAGAACTCAATCCAAGCGAATCTATCATCTGCCTTGTCAACACAAAACTGCTTCTTAATGAACCTGAGCTAATGCAGCTCTTACCCAAGTTGAACCTACTTGCCAACTGCTCAAGGGGAGCAGCAAGGAAAACTCACACTGCAAACAAGCAGAGCAGCACGAGGCCAGCGGAGAAGAAACAGGCCTCTGATACGGTCTTACCCGGATGAAGGCCCCTCATTGAGAAAAAGACAAGTAACAATAAATTATATTCATACTGGAGCAAATCCCAGAGTCTTCCGCTGTGAATATCACCTTTCAATATTAACCTCTTGGTGACGAAGCAGCTCTATTAATAACAGAAATCCATCAGTGACCAAGATTCAATCTATGAGGGACACTTGGGAGCATGGTTGCCTGCGGCCTAAACTGTTAGCGTGTATTCCCACAGGTAGCTTGAAAAATATTCTGAACTGAGGCAGCCAGGTTTCTCTGTCAGTCCTTAAATCAGTGGAAACATTTCACTGCAACACAAAGACAGGAAGAAAACTAAAACTTAGAGCAGCTTTTTTTGTTTGTTTTTTAAGGAAGTAAAGAATGGAGCATGCTCAAAAAGGAAATAAAGCATTCGTTATATTGTGTTTGTTATGAAGTACAGAGGACCTGTAATAACCCCAACCAGGCCTTCTCCACCTCCAAAAGGCTTCAAGCAGGTTAACTACGCTAACGCTGAGCCAGTGCAACATACTTGGATTCCTGCCTCCTTGCTTTGAACTGCATCTCTGCAAGGCCACATTACAGAAGCTAGTTTTGCTAAACACCTGAAGTAAATGTACATTAACTTTCTGTAGCATTCAGTTTGTTGGCATTGGATAGCGTCTACGACAGCATAACAAAAGATTTATTCGTCTTTATGGCAGTTCTACAAAACTCAAAGCCATCAACAGTAGGGAAAACGTGAGCAGGCAACTATGCTTCTCCTGTGTTGGTTGAAAAGTTGTAACTCTGATATCAGTGACAGATATTTAGCTATGCTAGCCAGATGTTGGGTCCTGAGTCAGCACTGAAATATCCACAGATATTCGTGCTGGCAGGAGCATGAACTGATATAACTCTCTGTAATTCCCTGACACTTGGGTCCAGTGCCACAAGGTCGTTTGCCTTGAACAGCTGCATTTCCAGTGATTTTAAATGTGGTTTCACAGAGGAAACCAAGGGCCAGTGACCATGAGAAACACCAAATCAAACCACTTGGAAACCAAAAATTCAGCAACTGGTGATTTTAGGTTAGAACAGAGGCCGGCAACCTATGGCTCATGAACCACGGATTAGATTTATGGTTAACTGTAACCCTATTAATCCATGTCCTATGTTTATCAATTTATCATCTCCCAACTACATCTGCCCATCTGTCCCCGTCACCCCCTGCCACCAGCGTGTGCTGCTCCTTTTTTTCTGTTGTTTGGTAGGAGGAGCTAAAATGGCTCTTTTGATGTTGAAGGTTGCCCACGCCTGGACTAGGAAATGATAGGCAGTGGATCAAACCACTATGAGACGCAATGCTTTGGTGTTTAACCAATTTTGCCATTGCATGGCGACTCTGGTCCCCATTACATAGTAGTAGTGTTCATGTTGCCATTTGTTTTCCTCTTTTGTGGAATTTGAGCGTGCTAGTGAGTCAGCCAAGGCAGAACTGAGACAATGGCATAAAAGGCTAAAGGGAAATATTGTGTATTATTATAAGTGGCAGTGGTAGGAAGCTAACATTAGCATGTTTTGCAATCACTGTACCACAGTACAGTGATGCACACTGCTAACAATGCACTGTAAAAACTCTGAATCTCAAGTTGTTTTTCATTTTGTTTTCTTTGTTCTGTTTAAATGTACGTTATGAGGCTAATGCATTAAAAACAGGCTTTTGTTATTGGGCCTGTTGAAACCCATTTTAATACATGTGACACTCTGAATGGAACTATTATTTATGTGGCTATAAGACATCAGAAGCATTCATTACTTTAATTTAATTAAGTTTGTTTACATTTTTAGTGAGAAAAATCACAAAAAGGTTTTTGATCACAAGACTTCTTCAGTCTCAGCTGACTGCAGGTTTCCCCAACCTTATAAACAGTACATGTGCATAATGACCAAAACTAGCACCACTGACAAGGTTAGGGAAGATGACCGGGACTGATGAAGGTCGCTTCAGGGACTGAGAAGTGAAGCAAATACAGAAGACTGCTCAGGTTGCAAGAAGTCACAGCCTCTCACATGTTCTTGGCAAGTTATCGGTCTTGTGGCTAGTTTCAAGGTTTACTGGCTAGAATGTGGGGCTCATTTTGTAGACAGCGGTCCCAATTAGATTAAAAATGGAGGGTAAAGCAGACTACGCTTTGGCACAGACCTACCTTGTCACTGATCAGCGATGTTCCATCACCACAGAACACCAGCCAGGGTGGGAGTTTGGGAAAGTGCAGTAGCCCCATCACCTATGTTCACACTTAGAGTTACAATATAGAGAACTAAATATGTAATGACACCAACACCCTGCACATAATTAAAAATGAACAATAATCCAGGGGTGTAAATTTCTCTTTATTGCTTCGTTTTTCAAACTAAAAGTGTGATAGGAACTCATGTTTGTTTTGGAAACTGGGAGTTCCAACTTGCAATGTTGCACAGGGGAAGCCCCAGCAAATTACATTTCTACTTTCAAAACCTTATGTGACCAACAAATCACATCAGTCTGTGTCGTCACACAGAGCTGCCTCGTCTGGTGATAGACTTTCTCATTCAAACGACAGAGCTGCCAGGCTGAGGGTAGTCTGCCCCAGCTTTTTGTTTGTTTTTATATTTGACAGATCCCACTTCCAAAAAGCTCTCACAGTCGATCAGTCAATGTGTCTCGAGTTTCAAGTCCTGACAATATTTTCACATTCCTTTCGAGTGAATCACTGCAGCTCTTTCTCGGGCTCAGGCTGTTTATCAGCGGCCCTGCAGCGACATTATGCTTTACTTAAAAACATACAGCAAATGAAACCTACTTTGTTAAAATCTTACATCAGAACAACAACTTTTTTTTTTCTTACAACTTTATTAGGAAACATTACACAGGATAATAACATGGGCTTAAAAACATTTTTTTTTTTCACAGTGTCTCATAGAGCAAAATGCCTTAAGATTTCCAAATGTCTTTTACAAAATGTTCTTCGGCTCGTTCGCTTTTGTTCCACAAGTTGCAACATCATAGCATGAGGGAAACCACGTGGGAATTGTGCTCATTTGTTTGGACAGCTTCTGCACCCATAACATATGGGTTCACTCCCTCTCAGTGTGTGTGTGTGTGTGTGTGGCTGTGTGAGGCTGTGTGTGTGTGCATGCGCGTGTGAGTCACCAGAAGTGCCTGATGGAAGAAGAAACAGATTACAGACCGAGCAGTGACTATTGCCTCACTCTTCTTTAATGGGTCGGATAAGTTTTTCCGAGAAGATCCCGGAGTGATTTTCTGCATCCTGGTGCTCGTTCCAGCTCTGCTCCCTGACCCCCCTCACCACACCTTCCTCCTGCAAGACACAGTAAACACATGTGAGGACTCAGGGAAACAAATCCACCCTCTGATTAGATACTCGGGACATGACAGTAAGATTTACTAACAGGGTGAAATGGTGCTTCTGAATTCATTTCCACACTGTGTACACAGTGACTGGGAGACCAGTCCGTGAAAGTAAACTCAAACTCAGCCGTGACCAGAAAAGGAGTGTGAAAAGATGCTAGATAACCTCGACATGGAAGTTGAAAGATAATATAAAATTATGAACAACTTCGAAGGTTAACAGTTGTCACTATGGGAAGCTAAATGTGCATTTCCATCTTTTTTTCGGGACTCGTTGAATGCCATTATTATTTAAATATCCTGATCAGAGCAGCTCTCAATATGAATTAATTCTGTTTTTTCTGGAAAACAGGCCTGTGCGTCTCCTGTGTACATTGTTTTGTTGTTGTTGTTGTTCTTAATCATTGTAAGTAAGCTTTTTCTCACAGCATCTGATTACAGACTCCATTCATGCATTTTCTCCCATCCGGGTCTGGGTCATGAGGTAGCATAAGCAGACATTCCCAGACGTTCCTTGATCCCAAGGCAATCTTTCCGGTACATCCTGGGTGGACATATCTGAAACGCCTCATCTAGGAGGTGCACAGGATGCATTGCTGTCAGATGACCCAACCACCTCGACTAGCTCCTTTTAATGCCTGGGAATCAGTAACACTAGTCTGAGCAGCTCCTTAATAAAAGAGGTCTGGGTGAGCCCAGACATCATTCAGACACAGCTCATTTCTGCCACGTGTCTTACTTGTTGTGTGACAACAACAACAAGGCATTCTTTATACTTTATTCTAGCTGCTCCATGCTTCTTCGCCGTGGAACTACTTCCACAGTTTTTGTGCAATTTTCACCATTCAAATCTTTAAAAAAGAAAATATTCTGCTATTTCTGCTAATGCCAGCTATGACTTTTGGTGCTCAGAACTTGTATACTTTTTGAGATACTAAATTTTTTATGCAATTTTTTTGTCCCATTGAAATGAATGGACCACATTATCAGTGTTGTCACTGATTTTGCTTGCCGGGGTGAGCTGTGCTCAGTGAGATGAACAGCCGTTCTCAGAGCGGGAGGCCCGGGTTCAAATCCCGCTTATGGCAACATTTTTTTTTTTTTTTTTCCCAGTTAACACTTTAACTTTTTAAACTCTTTTCAACACAAATTTCAGCTTCTTCGCCCCTTTTCAGCAAAAATACCAGATTCTGCAGCCGTTTTCAGCACAAACTGTTTTCAATGGAATTTTTTCACCAGTTTTGAGCACAAATTTCAGTTTCTTCACCTCTTTTCAGCAGAATTTTCAGCTTTTCCACCTCTTTTCAGTTACCTGAGAACTAGTTTGGCTCAGTGAGATGAGTAGCCGCCTTGAGACCACAAGGTCTGGATTCGAACCCTGCTCATGGCAACATTTCTTTTCAGCTGACAGTTCAACTTTTTCACCTCTTTTCAGTACAAATTTCAGCTTCTTCACCCCTTTTCAGCAGAATTTTTGGCTTTTCACCTCTTTTCAGCAAACATGTCTGCTTCTTCACTGGATTTCAGCACAGTTTTACTTCTTCAGCTGTTTTCAGCAGATTCCACTACATGGCATTCACACTGCATTTTCGCAGGAAATGCAACTTTTTCTAGTTTTCTTTCAGTCACTACTCGCAGCCATAGGTGAAAGCAGGAATGTAAACAGAACGTACAAAAAAAAGTACCGAACTGGAAGAGCAGTATCCCCACCCCTGTACTGTACATGGCCTCTCACTCAGAGCAGCTCCACAGGGGAAGCAGAACCTTTCACACTAGTTTGTGCCCTTTTCCCACCAGAGAGGTGAAGTTTCATGTCTCTTTGACCAGATTTGGCAACCAGGGATCAGACCATTAAGGCCTCTTCATCTTACAGCTGCTCAATCCAATTTTTGTTACGGCTGTGACAAAAAGTTAAAGCTCTCTCCAATCCCATGCTTCAAACACCTTGTCATTTTAGTGCACAAGTACATTCCCAGTTTTATTTATCCCACCATTTAGTGCAGAAGAGTTAAATGTGGAACACTGTGCATGCCTTGCCCTCAATAGTGGCAACAACTGGCTTTGTAATAGAAACAAATAAATTTAGCATCCATGATGATGCTAACTATAAATGGCTAAAAGCAGATTTTTTTTTGTTGTGGGCTTGTTTAGTGTAGTAAATGTTAAAATATCACCTTGTCATTTTAGTGCACATTCACAGTATTGTTTATGTTAGGTTTAGGGTCATCCTCACTACTGAAGAATTTGGTACCTTGTGTTATCAGAGGCGCAAAATGATGCAAAAAAAGTTCAAAAACATGCAATAAGTAGAACAACAGAAGTGAAATTTTGCTGTGTTGTCATTTGATGTACATCCATAACGCGTCATGTGCCATTTCAGACACTCTGCTGTGGATATTCAGAATGCTGAACATAGTCTACTACATCAAACTACAGTGTAGTGTAAACTGCAGTGCATTTTGGTTTGATTATAGATTCTGACGACTATTCCAAGTTGATCAGCACAGCAAACTATGTACAAACTATCACCTCCACTGCAAACGACTGGACTGTTTTGATTTGCTGGTGGGTTGAAATACGCAGGCATGTGATAAAATGCATGTTAGCAAGTACCTACACAGAAAGGCCAGAAACAAACACAGTGGCCTAAATGACATGTCCAGGTCCAGAATGTGTGTAATCTCTAGAGTGCAATGGGAAGTAAGATATGGTTTACAAGTACACACTACACAAACACAAACACACCTGTTGAGTGTCAGCAAGAACCATGATGACATCGCCCTCTTCAAACTGGAGCAGGCCTTCTTCAGATGCTGCGTGACTCTCTAGTGCCACCCCCTGGTGTAAAACAAAGCTGTTTTATTCCACATTACCACACGGCTGTGCTGTTTAAAGGCTTAGCTCACGCAAATTATTAAGACTCTCCCGGTTATTTTAGGGCGACTATACTGTTATAGAAATGTCAGCTGTAGCTGCTTTAAGATTAAGTGTGTACCTTATAGAGGAAGCCTGGTGGACTGGGGGAACCTGAGTCATCTCCTGACTCTAACCCTTCATCCAAATCTTCCTGCTCCTTAGCAGGTAAGAGGGGGCTTTCATTGGAGCGGAAGGATACACGAGGGGCTGGAACTGGTGCCGGTTTGGTATTGGCCTCCTCTGATGTTGGATCGCTCTCAGCATCCTTATGTGGGGCATCGCCACCAGCAGAATCCGAGGGATCAGTGATCTCCTGGCTTGCTGCTGCCTCTGACTTTGGTTCTCCCTCCTTGCTGTCTTCTGACTGGCTTTCAGCGGGCTCCGACGCAGCTGCTGCCTCTGGATTTTGACTGCTCGTGTCGCTCCTGTCGCTGTTGTCACATAGCGACTGCCTCTTGGGTGAGCCGGTGCCACTCGAGCTGAGATCGGAATCTGATGAGCTAACACTTTTCGAAGGGATGCTGCTCTCTTCTGCTGGGATGCTTTCTTCAGCGATGTTTTGAGTCTTTGGGACAGGGGAAGAGGGTGCAGCACCTTTGCCGTTTTGGGAATGCACGGAGACGTGGTCAGCTGGGAAAGCGGTGTTGCAGGGTATGGGATTGGATATAACCAGGGACTTTCTCTTCTTTGACTTGCTGCTTGTGCTATTTAAAGAACAAAAGCACATTATTTGTGACCGAGTTATCATTAACACCCCAGCATACAGGAAAGAAAAAAAATAAGTGTCCAAAAGTAGCAGAACCCTTTAAATTTAAAGATCTAGAATTTTCTGTGAAATCAGTGGACTTTGTTGCAGTCAAGTATCAGTTTGCTATTCTTGACGCTGAAGCAAACGCCACGTCATTTGCCAAGTGTGGCTTCCTCCCATCTACAAGTTACATTTCTACCCAAAGTTGCACTGAATTCGGTGAGGAATGCAGGCAAAAATCAACAGACAGCAGTCCTACAGTGTTTTCAGCCAACCTCAGTACTTGTAGAGTTCTGTTTTAGGTTATTTTCCTGTTAAAGGAGCAATGACCTGTGTTGAGAAATCAGTTTTACCCCGGTTCTTTTTATTCCTCGAGCATCCAGAGATGGCACCGGACTCAGTAGTCATTTTCACAAAATCTTTATTCATCTTTACTGTTCTTCATTTAAGCATGCACTTCTAGAAGGGAAGATGAGGCCGGTGTCCCTCTGCAAAAATCTTCACCCCTTTGTTAGTTACAGCCAGCTTTATAGAAGTGACCCCATCATAAAACCCCCCACGGTGTGCTGCAAACTCTGTCTGTGTCTATGTGCACAAGCACGTGAATGCCTACATGTGCACGTTCCCACGTGTCTATGTGAGTGCTCGTGTGTGACTGTGTGCGCATACCTGTGTGTATGTGTGAGTGCACATGAGTGAGTGTGTGTGTGGATGTGTGTGCGTGACAGTTAAAACACTGTGGGTGTAGGTAACTGCCTAGGTCATAAAACCCCCTCTTCCAAACCACAGTTACAAATGTTGAGACCCCCACCCAGGTATCCTCTGGGGAATTTCCGCTCAGTGGGGGAGAAGCCTTCTAAAATCTACTCCCAAATTCACAACACAATAAGGCCTTTATTACTTTACAAACAGTGTCTCTACAATAATTCTACATTCTATGACAACATATTTCTAAACTCTAAAATAAGCTAAACACTCCTACAAATGCAACTGCAACAGAGTCCTTGAACACTCTTGACAAGTTTCTTGCCTCAGAACACCTTTATAATTTGATCCAATTCAACTAATACTGCACAGCATCAAGCAGACACATCTGGGCCTATAGTATACCTGACATTTAGCCATAATGAGAATGAGCTGTGGCTAAGATGTGTCAGCAGCACTGTGAGAAATAGCCAAAAGTGCATCAAAGAAAAGTGAACGCATGGGCCAAATATTATTGCATAACATATCTTAGACTCCTCTGTGTTTCATAGTGAAAGATTTTTTACTCGTAATACCTAACATGCCTCACTAAAAAGCTTTAAATGGTTTAATCGCAGGTGCAAATTTGTTGTTTTTTCCCCCCATACAAAAATAATTAATAAACCAAAGCAGTACTATATATTCTGAACCCTGTGGTTGACACACTGGAGAAATACTTTAGGACACTTTTAGGATTTTTGGGATTCTCAAAATGCTTTGAATTTAATTTATTTGTCTTTAATTTAAATGATGGTAGTTTTCACACTGAAAAAGCAAGGCCTTCTGTCTTAATGAAGAGCTAAAATGGATCCACATCATCCCCTCTACAAAGTTTCATTGTCTACAACAGGGGTGGGGAACTGCAGGCTTCAAGGGCCGGTGTCCTGCAGGTTTTAGACCCTGGGTCAACACATCTGAATCAAATGATTAGTTCATTACCAGGCCTCTGGAGAACTTCAAGACAAGTCGAGGAAGTAATTTAGCCATTTAAATCAGCGGTGTTGGATACATCTAAAACCTGCAGGACACCGGCCCTTGAGGCCTGGAGTTCCCCAACCCTCAGTCTACAAGATAGGAAGCACTGAAAGTGGATGCTAGTTTGAGATTTTGTTGTTTGTTGAGTTACAGCCCATTTAAAGATCCAGTATGGGCGAAAATCGCAAAAACACGAAGAACAATCTCCCAGAAGCATCAGTACAGGATGCAAGTTAGAAAAAATTGTGGTCAGAGAAAAAAAAAATGTGGTTAGAGTATTTCATTTAATTTGGTTTCATGAAGAACTGAGCGTTCTTATACGAATACAAACACTTTTGTGCCAAACCCTTGCATGTCTGTGTCATTTATTTCAAAGATAAAACTTTTGCAAGGCTATGTATGCAACACCTTCCACTCGCCTATGTGGCCATCTTATCGCTTCCGACACAGAAACAAACAACTCTAAAAACAAGTGTCCACATTTGGGCAACACAATGAGAGCAATGGAGGTCTCTACTCTACCCACATTATCTCCCATTGTTTTCATCTCCTCTCAGCTGTAAGAACCATTTTAGCATCTTTCAGTTATTATTTTGGTTTCACGGGAGACTATTTTAAGCCTGACAGACAGAGTTTGTATGCATTTCAAGACAAGACATTTCTTAATGCGCACACAGCTGCCACAAATGATGCAACATGTGCAGCAGAACACCCTACCTGTTCAGGCCCTTGATGATGAAAGCTTTGCCCGAGTGTTGAGTCTCCAGTTTCTTCATCACATTGTACAGCTCACGGTTCAACTGTAAACACAAGCACACCGTCCACCTTCAATTCACATTGCCGGTGAGAGAGTGAGGAAGTTGAAGGCGATGTGTGACATCTTACCCCGCTCATTTCTTTATAGAAAACATCCCTCAGGTTGGAAATGTTTTCGAAGACCGTCACATAGCAACCTATCCGACTGCACAGACAAAAAGACAAAGTTGAACTTTCAGTTTGTCCACATGACACTTTTCTTAGGTTCAGTTATACTGGCTGACGTACCTTTAAACATATAAGCCACGTAAATATTGGTTCACATCTTTCTCTTTTAATTCAGCTGTTCTCAGTCTCTTTGCTACATGTGTATAAAATCAAGCACCTAACTATGCAGTCTACCCTTTATAAACATGTGAAATAATGGATTGTTCTAAAAGGTTAACTGTGGTACCGTAATAGGGTGCTACCACTGCAAAAAGTCCATTTGTGGAATGTCTTCCCTCTTAAATATTCCACAATCAAGTAGTATTATTGCAAAGTGCAAGCCTTTAGGAGTCACCGCAACTCAGCCACCAAGTGGCAAACCACATGAAGTATTAACATCAGCACAGAAACTCCACACTGGGAGTTTCATGGCATGGGTTTCCACGGCCGAGCAGCTCCTGTAGGTGTAACGTGAAGGTGACCCGGGACTTGTCAATATAGTGTATACCCTGTCATCTCAACTTTGTATCCAATACAAACATAAAAGCTCCCAAAATAATACAAATCTGTATAAATTTAATCTGAAAGGTGATTTCATATAAGAATGGTCGAAATATGCAAGTCTTAAAAACCTACATCCATATTCTACTTTTATTTATCCACTCATGACCCAGATTCCCACTGAGATTCCACTGAGCTAGTTCTGTGTCTACTTGCTGCTGAAGCATACCTCTGATGGAGAACAGGCAGCTCCTCGCGCAGCTCGTTATTTATTTCTTCAAAGACATTCTGAGCTTTGTTGAATTCCTCTTCTGCCTGTTAAGGAGGATTTAAAAGAAGAAAATACAGTCGAGATCAGACGTCTTTGTCAGCGGCACACTGCACGTCTGTGCTGCGCAGGCTTTAACAGTAATGCTACCTTGGCTATTTTAGCTTCATCCTTTTTCTTTGCACCCTGCAGCGCCTCCAGGTGGTGTCGTGCTGAGTCATAGTCCACCAGTTTCCGTCCACGCTTGGCAACTCGTTCCTGAAAAACAGTTTTTCAAAGTGAACACAGAAATTCAAAGACCTCTTAGCACCTGAGAGACCAAAGTAGCTGTTTTAGCGTCGCCTTGCAGTTCTGCAGGACTCATTTGAGCGTCGGCTTACCTTGACTTCAGGAAACTGGCTTGTATAGTTCTCCATGGTGCGGACAAGCTGGTCATTTATCTTCTCTTCATAGTCGTTCCACAGCAAGTCTTCACTCTAAGAAAAACAGATGGTGCCACATTAGAGTTAAAAACTCTTGTTCCCATTGCACTAAGCCACAAATAGGCAAGCATACAAACAGTGTTGCACATTATGGAAAGCTTCAGTCGCAGTTTGTCCAATGTGAGAGCTGACTTACTAATGGAAACCGTCCCATCCACAAAATAATTAGTGACAAGGCCCTCGCTTTATAGTTGACAGTTAGTCAACAGTGGATACTCCAGGCTTTGGTGTGTAATTTAACCCTGTACTCGCCCAATGCTCTCCATCCATTGTCATTTCATCCTTACAAAGATATTTTTATTGACATTCCATGGTCTGTGTTTGACATATTGCTGCTTAACTAGCATTAGTCTAATTTTGAATGTCTCATATAAATATTTAAGACAACTAGAAAATTTGCATTTCCTGCAAAAATGCTGTGTGAAGCTGTACAGCTGAAGCTGTCTGCTGAAACTAGCTGAAAAGTTGTGAAAACTGTAATAACTTTGCAGAAGCATAACAACTTAGCAAAGATGTAATTACTTAGCAGAACTGCAATAACTTAGAAGAAACATAATACTTGGCAGAAACACTATAACATAGCAAAACTTAGCAGAAATATTGTAACTTAGCACAAACATGATAACTTCTCAGAAATACAGGAATTTAGGAGAATTATTATATTTAGCAGAAATACTATGATTTAGGAGAAATACTATAATATAATATCTGTATTCAATGGGTATAACTTGCTTGACTATTTGACTCTAGATGAAGGTACTTTTAGCTGCTCCTTTATTTCCCATGAGGTCACCACACCAAACAGAACCACATGTTTGATTTGGCAGAAATTTTACACTGGATACCCGTCCTTACTCACACTCCCATTTATCTGGGATTGGGACCAGCACTAGCAGTACTCGAGCTTGTGACCCGTTCCTTTCTCCTCCCAGAACCAGGGATATTTTGTTTGTAAGGCGAATTTCTTCACAACTACATCACAGCACAGTTGAGTTCAGCTGTGCAGTGGCAGATATACCTGCTCACTGTAGCAACGATGTAGGTAAACATAATTATTGAATTTCAGACTGTTTGTTTTAGCCAGAGACTCCGTGTCAACTCTTTGCATTGAGCAGCTGGAGAGAACTGCATCTAGAAGGACTTTGGAATTAAACAGGTCAAGACAGAAAAATAATATCCAAACTCTCCTCATGAGTTTCTGGACCTCACACCAGAGAGTGAACTTGCATTTAAATGTGGGTATTTGTTAGTACATGTTGCATGAAGGTCACTAATATTTTAAAGAAGTGTGTGATTCCAGCCAGTGAAACGTATTGATGACATGATCCACAGTAGTCCTAAGTAAAAACTGTATCAGTAGGATTCAGTTCAATTCTATTCTATTTATGAATCGCCAAATCACAGTCAACATCACCTAAATCAACAATCACCTCAAGGTGCTTTAAACTGCAAGCTAAAGACTCCGCAATAATGCACAGAAAACTATCTATCAGATGACCCTCTGTCAGCTCTTAGCGACAGTGTGAAGGAAAAACTCCCTTTTAACAGGAAGAAACCTCAGCCAGGCCATCTGCCATGACTGGTTGGGGGTGAGGATCTAACTATATATTGTACAAAAAAGATGTCAGTCTGTGTAAGTGCCCTAAACTAGCATTCTTAATAATGGCCAGCAGGGGGCAAATCCTTTACAGTCTGGTTGTACAGAAATCTATGGAAAAATTAGCCTTCTTCTCAATTAATCCATGCCCTCAGTAAACTATTTTTGTATCAGTTTATTGCCCCATTTGCTCGTTTGTAGTCATGGCGAAGACAAATAATGCCCAAATTGTAAATTCGAGTTAGTAGATTGACGACAAAGAAGGGCTGGCCTAACTTGTGACTGATAAGTGTTCAAACAGTCAGATCCCAATCTGTGCTTGTGGCATTTAGCTACCATGCCACAAGGGGGCGGGGGGGGGAGACACAACCAAAGTGGGACTTCCCAAATAAAACAGTGGCTGCATCATAATCCTACTTCTGTTATAACAGCGAGATCTTTCACTCCATCCCAGTCTGATTCATAGATGTCGCTCAGCGTCTGGGATAGCCGCTTAGATGTCTCATGCATGCCTGTAAAAAGGAAGAAAAAAAATAAATCTTAAAATGTAGTCATGACTCCATGGGAATAAGCCCATCTACCTTCTGGCAGCACAAACAGCACCACGGTGGTATTGTTTTTAATGTTTCTGGTGCTGCTGCTGCACCCACATTACAAAGGCCAAAACAACACTAGTTTCCTGACTGGAGCTCACAATGCAGGCGCAAAAGCTGACAACATGAAAAACAACGGTTTCTCATACATGACTCACATATGCGATGCTGCGTCTGCTATTTTTTGTTTTTTAAGGCGGGATCAGGGATCTTTACAACTTGGTAGCGCAGACAGGATTGCAAAAGTCTCCCACAAAAAAATAGAAGACTTTCACTTCCCTAGTTTTCAACTTCTCCCCTCAGCTAAGACTGGGGATTCAATCCATGCTTTGCAAACCCACCTTTCACTGCTGCATAGTAGGCTTTGACATCTTTAAACAACCTGCTTCCGTCGATCTGCGTGCAGGAAGAAAGGAGAAAAGTTCAATTCAGTGACGCCCAGTAACAGTTGGACAATATAAGAAAATTGTGCTGCATCATTTCCTTGACATCAGTGTGCTTCAGCTGGACTGCAGGCTGTTAGTTTGCTGTGAAACTCTCTCTGCATCAGTTTGCTTGACATCGCAGCTCCTTGCAGTCTCACCACAACTTGGAGCTTAAATTAAATAACAATCACAATATCTTATGTGGTTTTTGTGAAGTGAAAGCAGCATGGAGTGTCAGTGGGTAGACTTCCTTCCTGTTGCTCTTCGGCAACTTCCCTGCAGTATGTAGTGTAGTTGTTTGCCACTCGGTGAACTTAAAACCTGAGCAACAGAAGCCCAACAGTGGCAGCGATTACAGTATTAATACAGTAACATGGAATACAGATCACCAGTACGCAACAATAAATGAAGGCATTTTGTTACTTTTAAAATGAAAGTGGTTTTGCTTCCTCTTTTCTAAATTTTAAATAGTCTACATTTAGAGCTGTTCAGAAAGGCCAGTCTGAGGCTTTCAGTTCGTCAGCCTGTAAAAACCTTTCTTAAATGACAGCTCTTTCACAATTTAGGGTAATGCTGCACACAGATCTCTAGGGGAGACATAGTAAGTCGTATTTACACAGAACAGATAAGAAAATAGGCAGGAGCTCTGTCTTGCATTTCCTGTTTTCAAGGCCAGGATGATTGCCTGAACTTGTGAGTTGGCACGTCAGTGCAGGGAAAAAAAGACACAAAACACTTTTTGGCCCTGTTGCAATTATGTGAAGAATTTTGGTAAAGGGAAACAAATGAGCTTCGAAATTAAAGATGTTAAAGGGGTTTTATCAAGGTTGTAGAGCAGAAAGCAGAAGACTACCATTTAGAAACTGTGGTTACGCTGTTGGAGTACCTGCTGTTTGTTGAGGTTCTGGGAACAGAGCTCAAACTGCTCATCTTTGGTTTCCATAGTTTTGCCCAGTTTCTGAAGAACCTGAAAGCATAAAAAAAAGAAATCAGATTGAGTAAATTTTAACAATATGCCACGAGAGGTTTCTACAGATTGTGCTCATACAGATTAAAGTTAAACTATATCAAAGCCTGCCTACAGGTGCTGTAAAGTACATGCAAGTGCAACTAAATAATATCACCTAAAGTTGGAATTTGAAGAAAGCAAATAGAAAAATTAGGAACTGCAAGTAGTAAGTTCACCAGACCTCACCTAATTTTACCAATATTTAGCAGGTATAACACACCTGAATCTCCCACAGAACTGTTGAGTTACTTTATTGGTGATTGTTTGTGTTGTGTAGTTCAGCTCCACCATTTGTAACGCCTTTTTTTTTTACACTATATAAATGCAATAACATTAAACCTAATTCATTGAGTTTTCCTTCACATGATGTTTTTGCAGATGCTGTATATTAGGTCCACAATGATGCGTAGGCAGTCCAACATGTAGTAAAAAAACAAACAAACAAACATTTCAGCTTGGTCCTCTAGTTATTTAGTAGCTCTGCTTCAAGGGCGCCCACAACAGGAGAGCACCGACATTCCCTCACATTCAAATGGTCCGTTTAGTGCATAGACTGTAAACAAAAAACGGCTCCCATCACATCACCAGTGGTTTACAGACTTTCATTCTGAAAGTTCAAGATTGGCATTTTGGCTGCCGCCAACTTGATGTTTTGAAACGAGACAAGATGAGCTAAGAAACCAAAGGATCCTGAATGCTCATACTGCAGCACCTTGCTAATCACATGGTAGGCCCACCCTAAATCACACCCTGCATTGTCATCTGTTCTGAACCTAAGAAAGACCGTAATTTACAAGATTAACATCATGCTTTTTTCACTAAGACTTGAAACCAGCATCTGTGTCCAGACGTTTACTGAGGTCACAGACATGTAGGACATGTTCAATATGTCTGATCTGCAACCAGCCATGTTGCCCCCTGACAGCCATTAGAAAGTTTACACCATTTTGTCACCACCTTTAAAATACAATCTATGACCAAATTACATATTTTTTAAAACTATATATTAAACTCTGCCTCCAGCATCTGGCTGCTGAATCACTGAATGATGAATTTTTGAGGCTCAAATTGAAAAAAACCCCCAAAAAACTTAAAAATAGGTTTTGCAAACACAGAAAATACAGATGACTGTTGATTCTTTAGAGGTTTGTGACCACGACATGCAGTGATACACACACTTTCAACATAACAAAATAAACCTGTGTAATGTAAAGTGGATCTATCTGACAGTGTGGATATACTGACCTAACCAGACTAACACTCTACATAGAGCACCATTTACACCCGTCCCAAAACTTAACCAGACACATGTGGCTAACTTTTTCTGAGCCCTTCACCGCTCAACGAGTGCAGCTGTTTGAAACCTTTGACTTGAAATCTGCATATAAAAGCTCTCATCATCATGCCCATTCTTTAATTTACCACCACAGAAATCACAGAGTCGCCCCAAAACAGCCCTTTAGTCTTCACTGTACCGAAAAAGCAAGCCTTTGTAGCTGCTGCTTTTAGGTGGAGTGGTGAATTCAAGTTTGTTGACCACAAACCGAGAAAGACACAGCTAGTGAGAGGAAGTGCACAGTCAGGAAGTAGCAGCATTTCTGTGTCCGCACACAGCTGCATAGCAGTGAACAACAGCATGTTGCTCAGACGGGGGAAATCTAAGCTACCGTTTTATTAGTGGTTAAAAAAGGGGCCAGTTTAGTGAGGTTAACGGTGAACCCACACGCATGAACTGGAGTAAGTGGCTCAGTCTGGTACAGCACAGTGTGCAGACTGCTTTGAATGCTGTCTTGTGGTCAGGATCACAGTGCGTAAACGCGTCCAGATTGATTGATGCCCTTACAAACCATGCAACGGAACACAACTGAAAAGACGGCAGTGATGAAGTCGAGCAGTTCTCTCTCACACACACACACAGATTACAAAAGTGAAATCAGTGGGGGATTTTTTTAATCAATCACCCTGCTTAGAAGCGAAACACAATTTCAGAAGCCTGTCATCGTGGGAACATGATGCCAAGGTCTCTCTCCCTCTCTCATACTGGCTTTTTCAGCCCTCAACACCGAGCAGCTTAATAAAACAAGCTCAATATGTCCGTCTCATAGTTTAACAGAGCCGTGGCAGTGACTTTCGGGCACTGTCAAGAAGTTGCGTGGGCTCAGTGAAACTTTTTTAAAAAGTGGATCTCCTCTGGCTCACCTTCTCCTGGGCTCGATTCAAGGACTTCTGGACCCGTTTCGCGAAGATTCCGGCTCCAGCCTGGAGGTTCGGGCCCATCTTATTCTCCGCCATCGTCAGCTGTCGCGCTGTCTCTCTCTCCTCCCTGACTGCTGTGGGCTTCCTCCGTGCGACTCAACTACGACTTCAGCTGTTGTAGGCGGAGGTGGAGCAACACGATGTCAAAACGCGCGCGCGCAGCCAGAGATCAGTCAGCTCGTCCTGTTGCGACTTGTCAAAGAAATTAGGCCATTTGGAAACGTTCCTGCGTGTTTTCATCTGCTGAAAACACGTCACGTAAGAGTTGAGAAATCCACTCCTGCACCTGCGGCCAGGTAAACTCTTCCAGCGAAAACTCACCTGAAAATTATGTGCGTAAATTACGCTTCTGTGGTGCAGCGCAGCTGATTCAGCGACGTGACGTAGGCGGGCAGGGTGAGGGTTAGCGGCAGCAGATGATGCTGCCAATTATTTTTATTTTTTCAAAGAGAATTACACAAGACCTCACGTATCAGCCTTTCATATTATATGTCTGACCGGAGATTTCTTTACGGTCGAATATTGTTATTCATATATAAAGGGTATTTGCCTATTTGCACTACTCTGCCTGGTTTACACCCAATGTCATTTACCCATTATATTGTATATTGTATATTGTATAGCTTTCTTGTTATATGTAAAATTGTATTGTATTTATTTATTTAAATTTTTACTTTTTAATTATTTTACCTGCATTTTTTAATCACTCTTATATTTAAATGTTCAT
>NW_024582458.1:753726-800323 GCF_018398535.1 Haplochromis burtoni
ATATTTAAATGTTCATTTGCTTTTTTATCTAGGGATTGAGAGTAACGTAGTTTCTATTCTCTGTATGTCCTGTACATGTGGCAGAATTGACAATAAAGTTGACTTGACTTGACTTGACTTGATAATCGAATCTGTACGCTTACTGGCCACTTCATTAGGTACTTTTTATAATGTTCAAATAATTATAAAAAGCTAATGGTGGTTCGATTCCATCGGAGTATGAATGTGTGTGAATGTTAGTGAGCACTAGAAGCATAGAAGACAGTGCTTGTGTGAATGGGTGAATGTGGCATGTTGTCTAAACTGCTTTGATACTCCGGGAGAGTAGAAAAACGCTATATAAGAAACAGTCCATTACCATTAGCTGTTCAATCACATGTTCAATCACTTAAATAGCCTTTCTTGCCCATCAAGAATGGGCAAGAAAGGCTATTTAAGTGACTTTGAATATGGCGTGGTTGTTGGTGACCAGACGGGCTGGTTTGAGTATTTCAGAAACTGCTGACCTACTCGGATTTTCCAACACCACCATCTCCAGGGTTTGAAGAAGATATTTAGTGAGCAGCAGTGATCTGGGCAAAATGCTCAGAAAGCTGCTGTTGATGTCACAGGAGAATGACTAGACAGTTTGGAGCTGATAGGAAGACAACAGTGACTCATACAACCGCTCGTTACAACCAAGGTATGCAGAAGAGCATCTCTGGTCAAACCTTGAAGCAGATGGTCTACAGCAGCAGAAGACTACACCGCGTGCCACTCCTGTCAGCTAAGAAGTCCATACAGGCTCACTGAAACTGGATAATAGATGGAAATACACTGTCTTGTCTGATGAGTCTCAGTGTTTGCTCTAACATTCTGAACTTGGTAGGGTCAGAATTTGGTGTAAGCAACATAAATGCATGACTTCACCTGCTTTCTATCAACAGTTCAGTACACTGGTGATCTAATGGTGTGGAGGACGTTTTCTTTAGTACCAACTAAACATCATTTAAATGCCACAGCCTAGCTGAGTATTGTTGCTGGCCACTTCTGTCCCTTTATGATCACAGTGTACCCATCTTCTGACATGGTACAAAGCTCAGATCATCTGACACTGGTTTCTTATACATAACAATGAATTTGCTGTACTCAAATGCCTCCACTGTCACCAGATTTTAATCCAAAACTGCACCCCTGCGATGTGGGGAAATAAGAGTGTTGCATCATGGATGTGCAGCAACTGTGTGATGCTATGAGATCATTATGGCTCAAAATCTCTGGGGAGTGTTTCCAGCACTTTGTTGAATCTATTAAATGGCTGTGTGTAGTTTGAAAGAGCCATCTGTGATCTTTAAACCACAACAATCTAGCCACATACATAAAATGTGATTAGGTGGAACTTCAATGTCTATCTTGGCCACTGTATTCAAGATGATGAGTCAACATGGCGGCTTACACAAACTGGCGCCTGCTCCTATGTATTTTTAAGATGTAATTACACCCTAATCAGTGTGTCAACATTGTACAACATAATCAATGTACAATGTTTTTAAATAACCTAATAAAATTATTTATTGCTTCCTTATGAGCACAGCAGTTACTTAAAAGTTATTTAAAACAACAAGATTATATCCATTTAAAAGAAGGCGTCACTAACAGCAGCTAACAGCAGCTAACAGCAGCGCTCCCCAGCAGCAAGCTTCACAGACCATCTCCAGTCAGACTCTTTCACAAAGTTTTACAGCCTCCTCCAGAGTAAACAAACACGGACACATATTGACACATGACGTGAGCTTCCTGACAGCCTACACTCGCTACAGATGAATGGCTGCCAGAGCTTTTTGTTCTACAGTGGCTACTGTAGCTAGGACTAAGGTATACTTGCCATATTGGTTGCTTTGCTCAACACCCACACAGGGGGCACACAGCTAGCATAAAAACATCATTGTACGCTTGAATTGGGAAGTGGTAAAACAGAATTCAGCTGCAATCTGCTGACATCTAGTGGTGATATTGTAGACATTGTAACTTTAAATCTTTTTAAAATGACAATACTTTGAATATTTTCCATAATTACATGTTTCATCCAGCTGGTGTTTTCACATTTCTACTTAAATGCGAATAAGTTGTTCTGTTTTCACAAACTTCTTTGTTATTAGCTTACATACAATGCAGTAAAAAAATATTCACCTCCTTCCTTTTTTGCATATTAGTCACACTTACATGCTCCAGATTATCAAATACATTTTAAGATTAGACAAAGATAACCCAAGTTAAAATACAGTTCTTAAATGATTTTATTTATTAAGGGGAAAAAGTTATCCAAACTTACCTGATCCTATGGGAAAAAGAAATTCCTCCTAAACCTAATGACGGTCTTGAAGTGCCATCAAGTTTTTGCATTAACTGGCAATTAGTTGTCCACAATGCTCTTTTTTGCAGAACTGGTTTCAGCCACATTTGAGATTTTGCAAGCATGAACGGTCTGTTTAAGTTTATGGCAAAGCATCTCAGTCAGATTTATATTTAACTGCTTATTATTTTGCACCTTTTAAAAATATAAATCCTCTATATCTACATTATAACATAGTACATAAGTAATCAATAAACCCAATCCAGTACTATGTATTTTTATTTCAGCAAAGAACATCAATGCCTGTTTAAACACTTTGCACGACAGTTATTCCAGGCAATCAACTCTCCCTATTAAAAAAAAAAAGGATTCCTGGAAACTGCTCTGACTTCCTAACACGTTTGCTGATAGGAAGCTATTGACACATCTCCTTCTTGACACTATGACTAATATGTTATGATACATCCTACAGCATAATAACAGAACAAGGTCAGACAATCACGGCTGATTGTTAAATTCAGCTAACAGTCACAGAAGGCTGTTTAATTAGACCTTTAGGGAACTTTAAAGCTATTTGGGAACTATTGTTAACCCTGCTCTCCTCATTTATTTCTTATTCTGTTTGTGATGAAGATTATGAAGAAAGTACAAATTCTGGGAAACTCTGTGAACACATGAAGTGTGGGCAGTAGATCAAGTTTTACTGGCTCCATATTTTGCTATCTTGATGGGGGTGGTGATAGGCTCATTTTAGTTACTTTGTATAATATTTTAGCTTCATCTAGCTGTAACTTAACATATCTAATTATTAATTAATTAATATTATATGAATATCTCACATGTACAAAAATAAATGTAATAGTGTATGAATAAATGTCACCAAAACTTGTTATACATTCGTCCTACTATCCAGTATCTGGATGTTACATGTTAATGGTTTATTGCCATGCTTTAACAAAGGTGTGGTCGTACTGGGGAAATACAGTCGTAACCACATACCAGTGCAGCAACTTATAGGTGTGTGTGTGTACTTGTATTACTCATTCATTTTGTTGGGACAGACCTCAGTGAAAAACATGTATCGATCATGTAAAGTTAGTTTTAGGTTAAGATGAGGACAAGTAGCTATAGTGTGCATTAGAGTGAGGAGGTGATTTATTTCACTGCTAAGTGATTAAAAGTTCCTTCTAACTTCATGTGGACAGAAGGTTTGTTTAGAGTTATTGTAGGGTGGATGTTTCTGCCTTTTGGGGACATTTTGGCAGGTCCTGGAGAAAAGAAAAACCATCTGTTGTTGGGTTAGTGACTCACAGATAAACACCATAAGCCTTAAAATATTTCTTAAAAATCCATCACTTGATCCAACTATCCTAGCTAATTATAGGCCAATCTCCAAACTTCCTTTTATCTCAAAAATTCTTGAAAGAGTATTTGTAAAACTACTGTGGACTATTAGGGCCAAATTAAGAGAAATAAATATATTATTGATCATTTTGAGAAAAAGGTCAAAATGTGGAGATTATACTTATTTCAAAGCAAACTGGTGTGGTTGCTGTACCCTCTAAAAATGCCTTCTATAGATGAATTAGTAAGATTGTATTTCAGAATAGTTTTAGCTACAAGGAAATGATTTCTCTTTTAGCACATAAACATAGTGTTGTAATCAGTACGGGGACTGAAAAGATGCTCCAGAAAGCTGCATCGGATCAGATGTGGAAGAGCTGATTTGTACAAAATGAAATGTCTGACAGTGGAGAGATGCAAGGATATCGATGGTTACACCCTCATACACTAAAGAGGATGTATGTTGTGTCACAAGACAACTGATCAATTTGTTTCAGTAACTCATCTACACAAACCATTCTTTAGATTGTATAGCAGACAGTTTTGGCTTGAAGCAACTGTAACTTCCACACTTTTTTGACTTTTTTCTCAAAATGATCAATAATATGTATATTTTTTCTTAATGTAGCCCTAATTTGTATAAAACTGCTAACTGATCATCTGCAGATGTATGGTTTATTTAAAAAGTTTCAGCTCTTCACAGCACAGAAACAGCATTAGTGAAGGTTATAAGTGATCTTCTTATGGCCTCTGACAGTGGACTCATCTATGTGCTTCTCTTTTTAGACCTCAGTGCAGCTTTCCACATTATTGAGGTGCTGCACTGTAGTGGTTTGACTCATATCGATCGAAAAAATTCTGATTTGTTCATGTAAATGAAGAGTTTTCTTCACACAGAAAAATTATCCTGCGCTAGGTCCAATTCTGTTAACATAATACATGCCTCCCTTAGACCGCAGGTGTCAAACTCCAGTCCCTGAGGGCCGGTGTCCTGAAATTTTTCTTTATGTCCCTGCCGCAACACACCTGAATAAAATTAGTAGGTCATTAGCAAGACTCTATACACTTGATTGTATGCTATTGACTTTCTATAGAGTCTTGCTAATGACCTACTAATTTTATTCAGGTGTTGCGGCAGGGACACATGTAAAAATTTCAGGACACCGGCCCTCGGGGGACTGGAGTTTGACATCTGTGTCTTAGACTAGCAGTCTCCAACCTTTTTTGCGCCACAGACTGGTTTATGTCCGACAATATTATAAATACATAAATACAACAAAATAAAACCATTACCAGTACCAAAAAAAAAAAAAAAAGATTCATTCAATGCAAGGCATCTGCTATGCAAATGATACCCGACTTTATCTATGCATGAAGCCAAATGACACACACTAATTAGTTAAAAGCAGGAATGTCTTAAAGACATAAGGACCTGGATGACCTCTAATTTCCTGCCCCTAAATTTAGATTAAACTGAGGTCCTTGTACTCTGTCCTAAAAATCTTATAAATACGGTCTCTAACTAGATACTTGGTCTAAATGGCATTACTTTAGCCTCCAGTAACACTATACTATAAATGGTAAATGGCCTGCATTTGTATAGCACTTTACTTAGTCCCTAAGGACCCCAAAGCGCTTTACACTACATTCAGTCATTCACACACAGGTGATGGCAAGCTATGTTGTAGCCACAGCTGCCCTGGGGTGCAGTGACAGAGGACACTGGCGCCACCAGGCCCTCTGACCAGCAGCAGCAGCAAACATGGGGTTAGTATCTTGCCCAAGGATATTTGCCATGCAGCCAGGAGGCAGCCTGGGATCGAACCACTGACCTTCTGATTAGTGGCTGATCTGCAGCCACCCCCTATAAAAAATAACATGAAGTCATTTTTGACCAGCTTATGACTTTTATTGTGAATGTTAAACAAAAATGACACAATGGGCTTATTTGAAAGTGGATTCACAGGCAGAGGCTTCAGCTTCCAGGCTCCCATTTTGCCTTTATGAGTTAGATAGTCTCTCTACTTTTAAGATTAGGCTTAACACTTTCCTTTTTGCTAAAGCATATAGTTAGGGGTGGATCAGGTGACACCGAATCCTCCCTTAGTTATGCTGCAATAGTCTTGGCCTGCTGCTATTATCAATCTCTGGTTCTCTTATACAGTGTGTCTTCTTTCCTGTCTTCCTCTCATCACTCCCAACCAATCACAGCAGATGCCCACCCCTCCCTGAGTCTGTTTCTAATTGAGGTTTCTTCCTGTTAAAATGATTTTTTTCCTTCCCACTGTCACCAAGTGCTTGCTCATAGAGGGCCATTTGATTGTTGAGGTTTTCTATGTTGCTTCTATACTATTGTAGGATCTTAACCTTACAGTATAAAACACCCTGAGCCGACTGTTGTTATGGTTTGGTGCTATATGAATAATACAAAATTGAAATATTGGTTTATGCATGTCTTTATCAATCTATCATCTTGTCTATGTTCTTTCTTCAGAAACCAAAAAAATCGAGAGAGAAACATTTGTATTAATATTGGTTTACGTAGTTTTTATTATTTTAAATTAAAGTGTATTTAAGACATGACGTTTTATTATTAGGGTTACTGAACTTTTAACAGAAATTGTGCTACAGAGTGGACATCTGGAGTTTGCCATAGGAAGTTGTGACAAAAGGAAGGAATAGACCGTTTAAGAAGGAAGAACCTGGAAAATTATTACGGCGAAAATGTACCTGTGGCACACTTACCAGCAGATGGCGGTAGACACCAGCCTGTAAGCGTTACAGGACCCACAATTAGACAAGTAATATTCACAATAATGCTGAAATACTCAGGGGCTAGGGGCTCACACGGTTGTCAACTTAGCTTTCTGTTGCTGTCAAACGTCAACAATACATCAGTACATTCCTGTACAGCTCCTCTTCAATTCACTCCTGTCTTGAATTAGGATTAGCTGTCTTCCGGAGACGCCTGTAGGCCCCCAACTTGTGTTAGCGTCCCCTTAACTGACAGTTGCTACTTATTTTTTACGTAGATGCGCGTTTAATTCTGAAATACTTTATTTTAAGCGGAATATTTTGATTGCATAACAGTTCTTGTACTTTACGGCAGGTAATTAGCCGACCCTGTGACGTTTATAGTTAGATGCGTTTTATAGCACGAGGTTTCCCGAGCGGGAGGGGTTCTTCTTGCCCGTAGTGATTACCAAGGGAGCTCACGGTGAGCGCGGTGACTCAGATCGAGCGCACCCACCGTAACGAGACAAGAAATAGTAAAAGACGTTTGGCGCGGTTGATAGACTAGCTGCTGACAGCAAAGGGAGTAGATCCGGGGATAGACCCGCGGCTCGAGTATATTTTTTAGAAGTACTTTCTCTGGGAAACAGACTTAAGAGATTTAGATCTGTTCTCGAGTTTGTACAGAGAGAGGCGGTTTGTTCGTTGTTTTTCACCAGCCGTAGCCAGCCGTCTACCTAAGCTTGCCCTGCTCAGGCAGACGGAAATATCCGAAAATGCCTCCCGTCGAAAATGACAGTGGGAAGAAGGAACTCAAATCTCAGATACAAGCGCTTATCGACTCCAATCAAGTGATTGTGTTCAGCAAAAGCTACTGCCCATTTTGTGTAAAGGTAAGGCGTTTAGTTTGTCGTAGGCGGTAGAGGCTCCGCGCCGGTCAGAAACTTCCACCTTCTCCCGCGAAGTACACGGGCTTGGTCTAATTGCTGGTTTGGCCTTGCTGCGTTAGTACAGTCATCAACTTTGGTGGCTAGAACTTTACTATTACGCATAAGCTCGCTAAATGACAAAAACAAGACCGAACAGCATAGCCTTTAATGTAATTTACGTTAGGTCAACAATGGCAGAAGATAAATATCCAGTGTTATATATTTAAGCCTGGGACGCTTTAGCCGCCTCTGAACCAGCTCCTTGAAAAGTCAGCTTTACATATCGTATTGTTCTTAGTTAACTCTGCTAGTGATTCGCTACAATGTGCAGTAAATTCTGAACGCACTGTATTTAAAAGCTGCGCTAATTTATTTAAAACTCATACTTTTCTCCCATTTTTAAAATGCTGCCTTCTGCCGCCATAACCTGGACACAAAGGCTTACCTGACAGTTACAAGATGACATATTTGTTAGTATGAAAATGTTCTAACGTGTGGACAAGTTTGTGTGCGTTTGATGTAGGATTAATCTTTTACCTTATTTGTGTTTTCAGGTCAAAGACTTGTTCAAAGAACTGCAAGTCGAGTGCAATGTGGTGGAGCTGGATCTTATGGGTAAGACGAGCATTGTGAGGTAACTGATAGCCGCTGTGAGGGATATTTAATGTGTTTGTCAGCAGCTGTTACACTCCGTGGCTGCCCATAAGTAGCTTTATGTGTATTATTCAGATCGCGAATGACTATATAAAAAAACAGCTGGGAGTATTGTAAAGTAAGTGCTATATAGTTAGCTATAGTGTTGTATCAAGTTTTCCATTTAAAGGCTTAAAACTGCAGATTATTTTGAGCAAAACAAATGTTTCACTTCTTACAGCAAATAAGTTACAAAGAGGCAGGTATAAACAGGGGACTGACAATCTTTGTCTGTGACCTGGTATAACTAAAACAATACATGTTTGTTTGCTTTATTAGCTATGCTAACATTTTAGTGTAGGTTTTTAATAATTCACTCATGACAGTCCAGCTGCTTGTTTAAGGCTTGTGTTTCTAGTTTGTCTGTTGAAAGCCTCTTCCTGTTTAATGTACATTTTGCTTTGTGCTGTCAGTTTCAAAGCCCCTAATTTCATATATAACATTTTCACAGTAGTTAATTCGGTTTTCTGTTCACATATCGGAAACGTTGTCCTATACTGGTTCACGGTCTGGGCTGTCTTTGCAAAAGCACAAAATGTGCTGAGTCATTCACCGAAGATGGCCCTGTGCCATTATCTCAGTGCACTCCTACCTCACTGCTCCTGTCTTGCTGAGTTAATTACCAAGGTTTAATGCTAGAGGTGGGTTGCACGTGGTGGATGTTAAACGTTAATCGGTGGAAAACCTAACAAACTTAATTACCAGAGGCTATAATTGGTCATAATGTGCAGTAAAAGTCGGCACAGGATCAGCTAAGGAAAGTGTTTATTACAGCAGTACACATTCCAGGTTTACCCTTCCCTTTTGTTATTTGTATTTCATTTGCACATCAAAGATGGTATAAACGCACGATGCATGGCTAAGTTTCAGCATGTGAAAAACTTGCCCCCCCCCCTTCAGATAATGGGACAAGCTACCAGGAGATGCTGCTTGAGATGACCGGACAGAAAACGGTTCCTAACGTTTTCATCAACAAGAAGCACATCGGTGGCTGTGACAAAACATTACAGGTAAGCAATGAAAGTCGTCTTGCAGCTCAGATGTAACTTGTTTTTTCTTGTAACTTGCCTCTTCTCATAACAGAAATGGGTTGGTTGTTTTTGTCACAACTGGAAAGAGGTGAAAACAAACCATGTGGTTGTCAGCGTATGATGCCACTAAGCCAAGCTGTGAAAAACTCATTGAAAATGTAAAAAAGAAAAAGGTTTATGGTGATTATTCCATCAGGGGTGCATGAACAGGGTGAGCTATGTCGTCTCATACACTTCATACAGCTGCAGGAAAAAGAAATAGGAAAAAAACACCACTGTTTCAAATCTTTAATGAAAATATTCAGAAACATTCAGTAAAATGGCTGCAGCTAATCTTTGTAGACCTAGTTACTTGTAAATAATAATGTTATCCCGACCGGTAGCATCCCCCGGAGACTTGAATGGCAAAATTTCCCTCTCGCTTAACACACTGCTGATACGAATCCACGTCAGATAATGGGTGGCAGTGCTAATATCTGACTTGGACTGGGATATCTGTTAATAGCAACACCTAGTATGAAAAGGCTCAGTGTACCCTTTGTTTGTTTGTTTTTGTTTGAAATGATTAGCATTGCTAAGTGCTACAGTAACAAACGTTGTGTTGCTGTTTGTGTCAGGCCCATAAAGACGGCAGCCTGCAGCAGCTGCTTAATGGCGATAATGAAGACTATGACTACGACCTGATCGTCATCGGAGGCGGCTCTGGAGGCTTGGCCTGCTCGAAGGTGATGTCAGAATTCAGTATTTAGCTCTGATTTGACTGCTTTGTGTGAACTGGGATCCCACAGACAGCTGTGCTTTTGTACTTGTGTGGGGGTGCAGCTGTAACTTTGGTCACCAGCAGAATTTTAGACATTTGCAGGCTTTTGTCTTTGGAGGATTGTTAGTGAGATTTTCACACACTTGTATGATAAACGGGGCACAGGACAGAAACTAGAGTACCAGTGTAAATGACAGGAAAACAGAAACCTGTGAAAGGCTAAAATGTGTTATCATAATGAAATATAGTGCAAGGTGGTTCTTGATCTGTGGTGGTGTGGTTGGTGATTTCTCAGAACTAGTGTGAAACTATTGCTGATGATGTAATTCACTTACACCACTTCTATTTGCTCCATAAAACTGTGCAACACAGCAGTAAGATATAATCTTTTAACAACAGGAAGCTGCTACACTGGGGAAGAAGGTCATGGTGTTGGACTACGTTGTGCCCACACCAAAAGGAACCACTTGGGGTATGATACTTCCTTTTAGTAAGACTTTTGACGCAGGGTTTGTCTGGATCTGTTGTGGCTGCTAAACGACAGTTTTGCTGTGTTCTGGCTGTGACGATCAGGTCTCGGAGGAACGTGTGTGAACGTAGGCTGCATTCCCAAGAAGCTGATGCACCAGACGGCCTTGCTGTCCACGGCCATGCAGGACGCGCGCAAGTTCGGCTGGGAGTTTGATGAGACAGGTGAGGGCTCAGGGGACCGACCCAGGAGGTCACGCAGGGGTGACATCACACCAGCTTGCCGTGGTAAATCAGAGGCGAGCCCATTTAGGAGGCACCCCGTAGTCTTTCAACTGCTTCTACTGATGAGTGTCTTTTTCTGTCTTCAGTGAAACACAACTGGGACACGATGAAGACCGCTGTTAACAACTACATTGGCTCCCTGAACTGGGGCTACAGGGTATCACTGAGGGACAAGAATGTCAACTATGTCAATGCCTATGCAGAGTTTGTGGAACCACACAAAATCAAGGTAACCGACTGCTTTCAATGAAAATGAATCTTCAATAAAGTCATGCAGAGGTTTAGTCGTTTCATAACTTAACAAAGTCTTCGTTCTCTGCTTCCTCATGTTACCATCTCGCAACCTGTTACTAATCTGTATAAGCTGTCAGCTTTGAAATCATCCTGTTGAATTAACTGTTATTTTTGTGTCCTAAACAGGCTTTTCAAAAATACTTATCGGTGTTTAGAAGTTGTTGGCTGTCGTTGCAATCACCTCACTAGTTGCACAAAAAGCAGATTTTTCAGAAACATCCACTACATTGAAAAAGCTTCCTGTTATGTTGCATGTGTGTCAAAATATCTGTTTGTGTTTCCTGACAGGCTACAAACAAACGAGGGAAGGAGACGTTCTACACAGGAGCCAAGTTTGTTTTGGCTACGGGTGAGAGGCCACGTTACCTGGGCATTCCCGGAGACAAGGAGTATTGCATCACCAGGTGACAGCACCGTGCAGAGTACACAGAATCTGACAATTTGTGTTATAGTGTGTGTGAGTGACTGAAGCTCCACCCAGAGCTCCTTTTTAGACCAGTGGATGGGTTCATGGCTGAAATAAGTGTCACTTCCTTAAGGTGTGATCTCTGAAAACAAACCTGCCCTTTAGTGATCCAGCAGGTTGTTGTGCCTCAGAGCAGCCGTCTGTCTGCCTGCTCTGTGAATGCTGACGTGAGATTATCCTCGGGTGTCTTTGACGATTATGCTCCTGTCTTGGCAGAGAGGCTCATTTATTCCACAAGGTCTTAAACCAGAGCTGGCTGAACAATGTAAGAAACAAGCCTGGGCTTGGTAGGGTTTATTCGGGGATTCTCTTCGGATCTCACAGCTGTTGTTGGACAGTCTGCCAGATTTGATACTTTTGTTGTCAGCTACTGAAATTAAGCTACACATCCTATAGCTCACACCTGAAAATAGGATAAGCAATAATACGGGATATGGTTGGATTTATTTGTTGTGACATGAAATATTTAATTATTTGAAAATCTTTGAAAAAAAGAAATGAATTAAAATTTTGAGTGACCAGCTTGTAGGAGCAGAGTGCAGGGCAGCACTGAGCAACATCATGAACCTTGTTCTATTAAATAATCCGCAGTGTGGCTCAAGGCTTTAAATAAGTATTAGACAGCATCTCTCCACACCCTGTGAGGTAAAAAGAAAAAATAACCTGAAGGTCTAGATCAGCAGAAGCAAGTGTCACACCTGCTAAATTCTTTGTATGCAAAACTAGCTGCACAAAAACCTGCTTTAACCTCACCTTGTTTTTGTTTGTTTGTTTTGTTTTTACAGTGATGACCTCTTCTCTTTGCCTTACTGCCCGGGGAAAACTCTGGTGATCGGAGCGTCCTATGTGGCTTTGGAGTGTGGCGGCTTTCTGGCCGGCCTCGGGCTCGACGTCACCGTCATGGTACGGTCCATCCTGCTGAGGGGCTTCGACCAGGACATGGCCAACCGCGCTGGTGAACACATGGAGGGGCACGGTGTCAAGTTCCTCCGTAAATATGTACCCACAAAGGTGAGCGTGAACACAACCTGCTGTTTGTGATTTATCTTATTGATCTCGGAGTATGCCTACATGCAATGGTAATAGCTGTAATCTTTAATGTTGTCAGGTCATGTGCTTAATAGGTCAACATTAAAAGCCTTTGATTTATAGTGAACGCAGGAGGTGGTCAGTAGACTCTGATCAGCATATAGATGAATGATGTTTTAAGCCTTTTCTCTTCAATTATGTGTGTCAGATAGAGGAGCTTGAAGCAGGAACTCCTGGCAGGCTGAAGGTGACCGCCAAGTCCACAGAAACCGACGAGATCATCGAGGGAGAGTACAACACTGTATGTATCGCTTCGGTTTTCCTTCACCCCTCTCTCTGCTCCGTCGTCATGTATTTCCGCCAAAAGAGTAAACGGTTTCTCTCACAGCTTATTTCTGTGAAAGAAACTACATTTAGTGTTGCAATAATCACTATTCTGTGGTCACTTTAATATTAATCAGGCTCCGTAGTGTTTAGGGTACTTTTCTCTCTTCTTTTTTTTTTTTTTTTTTAAACCCCCATTTTTACAGTTTAACTAAACCAAAGATATGATGATTTTACATAATCTGTGATATGTTGAGATACTGCCATGTAGTCATCAGCTGTCATGTTAGTGTTGAGAAGATGCCATGTCTCTGGAACAATTGGCAATGACAAAGGATTAATATCACACTGCATTAAAGCTAACAAGCTGGGGTTTTTGTTCTTCAGGTGTTGATCGCAGTGGGCCGAGACGCATGCACAGACAAGCTCGGCCTGGATAAGGCAGGAGTCAAAGTCAACCCAAAGTAAGTTCAGTATGTTGTTACTGCCGAGGAGGCCATGTTTCGGGTGTATTTGCACGTGTCATTAAATCATCATTAAATTTGATAGGTCAAACTTTTTTGTGGCTTCTGTAGGCATGTAGAGTGGGGTCGTGGTCTGAGAAACTATGATTGTCACAATCTGGTGTGTATTGCCAACACATGGAAATTTTAAAATCTTTATATGGTATTAGCCAGTCACATTTGACCTCTGGCCGCTCCTTCATGGTCAAATGAGATCAAACTTTCATAAAATGTCATCTTTAAAACTATTTTTAAAGTCTGCATCCAAATATCATGTGAGACTTGACCTTTGACCTCACATTTACATTTCACATCCGTCTTTCTGTCCAATTGGCCCCGAAATGTGTTTCTTGGAATGAGATAGAAATATACTGTAGTATAATATTTTAGTCCACTGCAAACTTCTTGAAGACCAGAGAAAACACAGTGAATATACAGAAAATACAATTAAAAGTAAACACCGCCCAGGGTGAGCTGGCTTGATTTGCTCTCGGAGTGCTTGTACGTGTGTTCCCCTGTCCCTTTAATACTCGCAGTACAGTCACAGTGATTCAGCAGTTCTTGCTGCTCAGGGCTCTCTGCCTGGTGTGAGTGTTGGGGGAATTTGGTGGGGAGGTGAGGGGTGGCTTGTGGGTAAGATGAGAACACTGCTGTAAATCACATTGGTATTAAGTGACAGAACAAAGGAAGTATCTATATTAAAAAAAGGCTTTCTGTTCTGAGTTCGCTTGTTTGTTTTTGAAAGAGTAAAAGTATAAAATTAGGTTTGGAAAAACATTCTTACAGACTGACACCTCCTGCAGGTCATTATTGATGCTGTTGATACCAGCATAGAAATGCAGTGTTTTCTAGAAGGCTTTCTTTTCACTCTTGTGTGAATAACTGAATGGCTGAGCCTGTGTTGTGAGGCCTGTAGGGATTAAGACGGCATGAGTCCAGCTTTAAAGAGTGTTCTGAGTCTCATGACCATAGCAATCTTTAGTTGAAGCCCAGCATTAGCCAGAGGGCTTCTGTGCTCAGGGGCCTGTGGCTGTTCTGCTCCTGCGCAGCGCAGATCCAAATCACTGGCTACTGCCAGTGATTTGGATACTACTACAAGTGTGCTTCTCCTTTTTGCTAAGTATGAATGACCACATAGCCAGTTATCCATTTCTGCTTTGTCACTGACACACAAATGTTTATCTGTGTGGTGCTCTCTAACCTTGTTTCCTGCAGGCTTTTTGCTGAGTGTATAACTCTTTTTGGTGCTTTCTATAACGGTCCCCAGTCATCTACACAATGTCAGGCTTATTGTAAAGATTTATTATAAAGAAAATATCTGTCATTCACAGTTAAAATGATTGTGTAATTTTCTATTATTGTTGCACCCACTTAACTTTGAACTTCAACACTCGGATATTTAATTTAAAGTCACAAAACGGGATAAAAGTCTTATGCTCGATGATCCCATCCTGCAGGAATGGAAAGATTCCTGTGAATGATGAAGAGCAGACCAACGTGCCCCACATCCATGCCATTGGCGACATTCTGGAAGGCAAATGGGAGCTGACACCTGTAGCCATCCAGGCTGGCAAGCTGCTGGCTCGACGCCTCTACGGAGGATCAACGGTCAAAGTAAGTACAATGTGACTGTGTCATGATTTCTGACTGTCATTCTAAAATCTATTTGTCCATTAAACTACAACCAACTCAATACTACCAGACATAAAGTGTCTGAACAGTCTTAGTACCTATTTAAGGTGCATAAAGACCTGTTTCATAGGATGGAAACTGAATGTTAAGGTGCCATTAAGACTAATCTTATTTTAAAGAGGTATATTGTTAAAATCTGAAGTAAGCCATTGAAAGGGAAGGACATAAAGAAGGTCAGAGTGTTTTGTGCTCCAGATGATGAATCTGGTGTTCCATGACAAGATTTTGTTGATCACTAACCAAATGCTGTTTTTTGCAGTGTGACTACATCAATGTTCCCACCACAGTCTTCACCCCGCTGGAGTATGGTTCCTGCGGTCTGCCAGAGGAGAAAGCCATCGAGCTTTACGGCGAGGAAAACCTCGAGGTAACGGCTGGATTGTTGATGACAGACGAGGCTCGGCTGACTGTGCGCTCTGGTCGCTGCTTTCACATTGAATGAAACTGTCTCTAACTTACTTGGTTGTCACAGGTTGCCATCAAGCAAATACATGCGTTTAGTGTTTTATTCCAGTCATACAAACTCCTCAGTACATCTGTGAATGCGAGCTGACGTTGGACCGCAGAACTGCGTTTGTTTTGAAGCTTTTACATTCATGTGTTTCTGGTCTCATGTTCAGGTGTATCACAGTCTCTTTTGGCCTCTGGAGTTCACCGTGCCCGGCAGGGACAACAACAAATGCTATGCCAAGATCATCTGCAACAAACTAGACAACGTAAGATCAGAGCAACTAAAATGCAACCGACAAATGTGCCTGAATCTGTGGCAGCCACCAGCCTGAGCTCCTGATTTATTTTTTTTAATTGTTTATGCCACACTGCAGGATCGAGTCATAGGTTTCCACTACCTAGGACCGAATGCAGGAGAGGTGACGCAGGGCTTCGGTGCAGCCATGAAGTGTGGCGTCACCAAAGAACAGTTGGACACCACCATTGGCATCCACCCAACCTGTGCTGAGGTAAAAAGACAATGCTGCTACTTTATTTACTTGGGTATCTTCCTGTATTAGTGGACTGCCTTAGATCCTGTGTTTATGTATTTAGGATGGGGTTTGTTTTTTTTGGGGGGGGGAAAGACATATAGCCAGCATCCGAGAATCGGTCCAAACCGGGCCATCTGTAAAAGTTATCACCACCCTGCCAGGTTGGCAGGTGGCATGGACACCAAACTGAATATGAGAACAAGGCAACACAGGATTTTTAAATTGATACCACAAGTATATCTACTAAAAATCTTGAGAAGTTTAAATCTCAGTGACCTTGACCTAAAGGTCAATGGTGTGGTTTTCCTTTTTTTTTTTTTTTTTTTTTTTTTTTGTCTCCTGTCTCTCTCTCGGTCTCCCGCCCTCTCCCCCTTTTTTGCTTTATTTAGTTATTTTCCACGGTTTTGAGTCATGAACTCTTCATAGTGTTTTCAGTTCCTTCTGTTCTCTATAATTTCAGCAAAGTTTTAATGACGGTAAAATGAATCAGTTTTTCATTGAGGCACACTGCACAGTTCGGTGTCAAACCACTCCAGGTCCAGTATGACAGCTAATAACTGTTAATTTCCACAGCATGTTGCAATAGTACTTTCGTCAAGCCAGTAGGAACAGGAAATGACACTGGAGCTGCCTTTAGCACACAAACTGCACAGCAAATATGCTGAAGGCAGAAAGAAAGCTGTGTATGTCTGCAGTTGTCCTATCAGACGGCCAGGATAAGACACCAGGTCCAAAGAGCAGCCATAGACGGCTTGTTTAAAGTGCTTGCTGTCTCTTTAGTGGTCTCACACTTTTATCTTGGGCTGGAACAGGATATTCATCGTGTGTAGAACTTGGTAGATCTGTGTGTGTGTGTGTGTGTGTGTGTGTGTGTGTGGTGATGCACGCTTGGGAATAATTGGTGTAATTAGGGGACATGATTATTCATTATGTTAATCGTGCTGGTGCTAATGGCAGTGCATTAGGTTGCTGAGGATCCTCTTGTTTGATGGGTTTACATCGTATTTCATTTTCTGACGGTTTAGCCCAAATATGTTCATCTGAAACAAACGCAGTGCATTGATGTGACAGCCTGGTGTGAAGTTTCATGTTTGGCTGTAGATGAGATGAGAACATGCCTGTGGCATTAAAGATGTTAATTATGTTCCTGTGTCCTCTTTACCTTCTAGGTCTTTACCACTCTGGAGGTGACCAGGAGCTCTGGTGGAGACATCACACAGTCCGGTTGCTGAGGTTAAACCCTGCATGTTTAGCAGGCTGCTCTCACGTTAGACTCCCCTACTAAACCTTTTCCTCTTGACTCCCAGTCAACCTTTAACTTCAGCCTCACCTCTAGCCCCTCCCTTTACAGGGCATTTATTTCTCAGGAGCACCTGAACGTAAAACTCTCGGTGTGACTGGGAGCTACGAGGTAAATGGAGATGGTCAGGGCTGAAGATCTGCGTGTCTTCTGCTCTGGCTGAAGGAGTCTGATGTGAAAGCTGCCTGCTGAACAGCGGGGTTACTCTGCTAATGTTTCTATTGGGCCCCACCAGCGTGTCACTCTCGGAGAAGCCCAAACACACACCATTCCCGAGTGTGTGTGTCTGGGCTGTTTTTGACGTCCTTACCCGTAACCTCAAATAATTAGGTGGGCAAGGATCGATGTCCCTCTGTAGAAGCACCTGATGGTGGCCCGAACCCTTCGTCCAACCCCCCCACCCCCCAGATTCATCTATTATAAATTGGCTCATTACCAGCGTTTGAAAGGATGCACAATTCTGGTGCGTGCATAGGTTAGCACCATGCCTTCATCATTCCATACATCCTTCGTACAGGTTTATAAGTTGACTTATATGAATATACATGTCTTTGTCAATATTTATCTTTGCTTTGTGAAAGCACCAGAGTTTTCAGTTTTCAAGAGAAACCTGTGATGCATCAAGAGCCTGGAGACTGTTTCAAATAAGCGAATGGCAAGTTTCCACCTGGATTGCTCTGGTCGTGTTTTTGCTCAGTTTGTAATTTAATGACTGCTTGTTGCATTGTGCTGTCTCGTGCGTCGTTTGGAAGACGCCGCTCCCGTTGCTGTTGACGACATTTCATCTGTATAAATGGCTTGTTTGTTTGTGTGGAACTTGTAGAGTCTACTCAGCGTTAAATAAAGGCATGTCTATCTTCAGGTTTCATCTGTCTTTGACTTGTGTGACCCAGTTTGTGTGAAATGATTTCAGGATTCCCACAGAGCCTGCTCACAGATTTCCATTTAGTTCAAGAGTAATAAATGTAAAAAAAAAAAGGTACGAGTTACTCTTAGTCATACGGTGCTTGATAGTGTTTCTGCTGAAGGATATGCTACTTAGTAAATGTCATAGGATTTAACTGGACTGATATTCACAACACTGGCAATACACTGGTGTACATGGTGTGAACTGGTTAAAATGGGACTTTAAATCTCTTGCATTGTAGTTAAACTTTGCTTTTAGATCAGTAGCACACCACACTTTTTAATTTGTCATTTATAAAAAATAAAAAAGCATGTTAGCCTGGCAGTACCATCAGCAAACATCTTTTTTCCTTCTGCCCAAAAAAGAGAGAGAACACAATTTTGATTTTAAGAAGTATCCATAAGCTAACAGACTTTACAGCTGTTAGACCATTGCAGCTTTTGCTATCCTGGTCCAACTAATAGTCATATTTGATTTATTTCATTTTGCATTATTGGAATCAGAACAGTCAAGACTGGTGAACAGGAAAGAAGTTTGAGAGGAAGTTAATAGAAGAAGAGGGATGGAGAGAAAAAACACAGAAAATCTGCTTCATCACCTGCTGGGGAAAAAACACACCATGTGTGCTTGTGTTCAGAAGGTTTCTCCATCTAAGTTTTTAATAGTAGGTGTGGGGAGCCACAGCCCACCGCAGGGGGCAATTGTGGCACCCACCTAGAAAAGACCGGGGTCATCCAGCAGCCACAAGGGGCTGCAGCGGTGATCCCGCAGGCTCTGCAGGCAGGCAGCTACACCAGAGTAGACCCAGCCCCAACCAGGGTGAATGTAGTCTTTCACCCTTAAATCATCTTTGTTTCACCCTGCATGGTAACCATATAGTGGTCAAAATGCAATGAATGAATTATGTAAATACTCCAAAAATGTAGCAATACATAGTAAAGCTAATAATAATGGTTTTAAAAATGCATTTAATCTCTGCATTTTTCTTTTTGCAGTGAACTCATTAAATATTTTCTGTGAGTTAATGTCCAGTTTTCCATTTATTTATGTCATACCACATAGTTCCAGTGGTCTCGGTGCTGAAGTAAGCAGAGGCGGATGTTTGGCGTGTTGCATATATACACAGGTACACCAGATGAACATCATCCCGTTGAAGTGGTCAGCCTATTCATGTGGCCTGCATCAGAGAGCCACGGGGAGATAATAGCATCATTTCCTCCAGGTTTCTGTGGGACTATTCAGCCTCCACAAGTGGCGGTTGTGATCAATAGCATCCAGGCTGGTGTGAAGCCTTTGTTGGGTTCACCTGCTCACATCTGAAAACGCTGTCACCTGCACGGCTGCCATGACAACAAGCGCTTTGATGAGTTATATTTGGCGGGTAATCATTTGTTTTAGGGAGTGTTGTGAGCTCAGTGATTCACTGATGTTTGTTATACCAAAAGCACTCAAAGGCAGAGGCCTCTCTAAAGGTCTGTGAAGCTTCTGGTGTTGGTTTCTGAGCTGAAATGTCCCTGACTTCCTTCTACCTGAATCATGCTCACTTTAGGAACAGTTTATTTGTGCATGTAAAGCAATGAAGAAGGAGTGTATGACATTACCACTAGCTCAGGTTACCTGTCTACACATCAGTGCTGCTTTGAGAAACTGACCTTCAGCTGATATCAGTGGAGCAAATTCTAAACAACTTCAAAACCAACTCACTGTTTCACGTAAGGTGTTTCCAACCCCAGTACTGAACTGAAATCATACCATGGAAATTGCATTGTATTGGCAGTGTAGTGCACACATTAGCCATCAGTTAAAAGACAGCTTTTGTTGATCTTTGTGACAATTTGTGCCTCTTTTTTTGTTTTTTTGTGACTGATTAAACATAAGCATACAGTTATATGGGGTATTTATAGTTTCTTTTATGGATATTTTTTCCCCTTCGAAGTTATTTTGCATCTCTCTGTAGTTATGTGACGCCGCTTTGTGCCTTTCGTTGATCGATTCCATTTCTGTAGTTGTTTTGCATCTCTTTGTAGTGCTTATGTGTACATTTATTGTACATCTTTGAAGATGTACAATAAATTCCACCTTTCTTTGTTGTTTAAAATCCCTTTGTAATTGTTTTTGTGTCTGTTTTTTTATGCTTGCAGTTGTTTAATGTATTGTGTATACTCCATCTCTGTTTGTTTTTGTTTACAATTCTCTGAGGGTGCTTTATATGTCTTTGAAGTTGCTTAGCGTCTCTTTGTAGTTGGTTCGTGTCCCTTGCTAGCATTTTTCATCTTTTTAAGGGGTTTTGTGCATCTTTGTGGTAGTTTTGCATCTTTTTGTGTGTATCGTAAATCTTTTTTGTAGTTGTTTTGTGACTCCTTGTGCGTTTGCTTTTACTAAGTTTGCTTTTCATCGTTGTCTTTTTGCATTTCTCTGTAGTTGTTTGAGACCTCTTTGTGGGTTTTTCTCTTTTCTTTTTAGGTTGAATTGGGGTTTTTTTTGTCTCTTTGTGGTAGTTTTATATGTTGCAGTTTTGTGTAGTGTGTGAAGTCTTTTTGGTGCTTATTGGGCTTGTTTGATGTGTCATAATGGGCAGACATCATCGCTGTCTTTGTTCTGGATCCCATTTTGGCTGTGTCGTGTCTTTGTATTGGTTTTGTGTCTCTTTAAAGCTTCTTTTAATATTTGTAGGTATTTTGGCTCTCACTGTATTCCAGTCTGCAACAGAATAAAGGCCACTTACAAGTGAAGAGATTGTTACTCAAAAGGCTCATTTGTTTGTAAGTGACCAAACTTACAGTTTAACAGGGGATCGAAGGATTATTTCCTCGACTGTAACCCTATACTCTCCAGTGACAACAGCTCATATATGGTGGCAACGTACCTGTCCTTTGCACAAAGGCTGCTCAGAAACAGCCCAAGGTACAAAAAAGAGCCCAAAACTTCTCGGAAGGAACCAAATAAGGCCTCCTGAGGCTCCACCTCGCATCTCAAAAGCCCCAAAGATTCAGCTGCCAACTTCCTGATGTCAGACACCATAGCATGTCCCAAGAGAGGCCATGTTCATGCCCAGTGAGTCAGTGCTATTATGGAGGCATGTGCGAGACTTACACAACAGAAGGCAGCTGCTTTTAATACTGTGGTAATCAGTGGGCTTCTTTTTACTGTAGTGCCACTTTTGTGTGTTTGTGTTTTAATGTCATCCCTCTTCTTAATAAGCATTGATGTTAAAAACCATCTATGTGGTTGTGTTTAGCTGTCCCATATAAGGGTTTAACACAAAATATACTTATAGTATATCTAATGCATCAAGAGTGGTCAAAATAAACCTAACAGTGATAAAATGTCTTGTAGGGTTTGTTTTGTTCAGTTTTTTAACTTTCTTCTCAGAGGGTCTTGCAACAACCAACTTGCAGTTTCAATAAAATGTGTTTTATTTTTTTGCTCAACCGCCCTCAAATAGGGAAGTGACATTAGAAACAGATATCTAGACGTGCACAATCCACAACTGAGTCAAGTTAAATCTCCTTACTTCCTGTATTATGGCTAATGTGCGTCTGTAGGAAACGAAGAGCCCTGTCATTGCATTTTAAAAATGACTCATTTGTAAAGAGGTGGCGATGAAGCTGGGAGCTGCCAGCAGGAAATAGAAACCTTTGATGATATGTGGAGGGTAATCAATGAGAAGTGAAAAATCATTGCAGTTTCAGTACTGCATGACTTGCTGATTTCAACACACTCCTTCTCACAGCTAACCTGATGGTGAAACCTGTGCTTATGTAATCATATCTCACGTTATAACTGCACACTCATAATGACCAGACTTTCTATTGTACTTTTTGTGTGCAAATGATTAACCCGCACAACATAAAAATGAGTTCACATCAGTGTGTGAGTTTCAAATAGGTAACCTCGGGGTCAATGACATGCCTTTCTGTGTAGTTATTGATTAATTTCATCTTAACTGCGTTTTCTGGAACTCAAGTCATCATTGATACTGATTTTACCAGGAAACGTGTCTGTTTCCTGTAAGAAAATCTGAGGTGCTGACAGAGCTGAACGCACAGTCTGATTCACCTGCGCTCTGATCTCATGTACATATGAGGACAGAGTTATTAGGCCTCTTATGAAAAGCATTTCTCAATTGCTGTTAAACAGAGCAAATAATTTTTATGCAGCTTTCCCTGACATCCTAATTGTATTTCGAATGCTTACATTTTTAAAACTAATTCACAAAATCCCAAAACTACCAGGGTCAAAAGGGTCAGCCCCAGTTTTCTTTGTCTTTTTTTGTCAAGTCCATCTTCCACATGACTGCGTCCTGAACATCAATCCAGTAAGAATGAAATAACATCGCCTGCTCTGCTCAAAATCCCTACTTCAGTTAAGAAATCATCTACTAACAGTTTTTGTTATTATTTTGTCGTATATATGACTTTCAGTGTATATGACTAAACATTTTGTCAGTTTTGTCATTTCATTCTGGAAGCAGAGAGGCTGGAACTACATCAGGGATCTTTATGTGGAAAATAAGTGTGCCTCATTTACACAGTTACAGAATGTTTGCAAAATGACTGCACCGGGTTTTATTGGATACTTACAAATTTGAAATTATGTCAGAAAACGCACCCAACTCCAAAGTAAGGCTTCACACTAATATTTCACCTGTCTGTCATGATAGAATAGAATTAGAATAGAATAGAATTCAACTTTATTGTCATTGCACATGTCACAAGTACAAGGCAACGAAATGCAGTTTGCATCCATGCAGAAGTGCTTTAGCAATAATATAGATATATTACAAAATATATATTAGCAGTAATATAGATATGTAGATATTGGAAGATATGCATTTATTGGAAGACGAGTTTTCACTGTTACTCTGAAGAATTTGGGAAGAGCTGGGAATCAGCTCTTTGACATCTGTAAACGAGTATGAATGGATCACAATCCTGTTTGGAATAGTTACTGCAAAAAATAATAATACTGAAGCAGTGGGGTAAAAACTGAGTTGAGCTTTGGATGGTAAATATGTTGCATCTGGAGAGACTGAGACTTCTCAAAGATAACAGACTCAATATATGTGAGAGATCCTGGAATCCTCTACTGACAGTTTTTAATCAGAAAAATTAGTGTCTCTTCAAAATACAATAAAAGTATTGGGGAGGGGTTATTAGCCCCCCCTAATGATCGTAGTCAGTTTTCCATAAGTCTCACACGTCTCCTGAACAATCCCACCCCGCTCTCAAGCTCCTCCAAATTTTTGCTCTGCCTTGATCTTGATCTTCAGTTCATCCCACAGATTTTTAGTGGGATTCAAGGCCAGTCAGGAACGTTCACTGTGGTCTTCTGGGGGTCATTCTTCACCATGTATGTTTTGGGTTGTTGCTGTGTTGGAAGACAAAGCGACGTCCGAGGCCCAGTTTTCACACATCCTTCTGTCTACACGATTCTGCCTTCATTAATGCACTGAGGCATCTCTCACTTGTTTTCTTTCCAGAGTCTTTCAAATCTTTCACTTCCTACCTCTATCAGGCTTTTTCTCTACTGTCTGGCTCTCTTTGAATTTCTTGACTGACACTTGGAAACTCAGAACTCAGAGCATGTTTTACGAACAAAGGGTATTATGAAGTTAAAGCACATAACTGTACAGCAGCAGGCTCAGTAAAAAGTTCAGTTTTTCATGGCACTAATAATGTCGTCTGGTTATTTCTATTTTGAAATAATTGTTGCTTTCTAAAGAGAACTAGTATGTTTCGAAATTAATGCTATGTTGAAAATCCCTTGCACTTGTGAAAATTCTGACCAAAACTAATATCACATTTCTGCTGATGATGACACTGTTTGGCCTTTAGAGGGCAGTGTGGTCTCACAAATGTCATGCTCCTGTCCTGATCGGTGTCTGTACATGAAAGAGCTTACACTGTGATTATAGTTAAACGTCATCTAGGGAAAAATTGGCATATAATGTGAAATGCTACATTTGTTGCTTTAAAATGAGTTTTATTACATTTACAACAGTTTATTCTATTCATTCACACAAACTGCATGCCAGCAAGCCACCAGTACTTCACACGGTCTCTTTTCACCTCATACCAACCACTGCAGCCTGTTCCTTTTGCACATGATGTTCCAGAGTCAGCTTTCTCCTCCCTCTTCTTCTTCTCTCTCCTAATCTTCCTTTTCCGAAAAAGAAATGTGTTTGCAATAAATTTTCAGGGCAGATTTTCTAGTAAGGGGGGAAGCCTTGGGCTTGGGTCACAGATGGATTGCAGATAGAGATGGATTCTGCTTTCTTTAGTGGTATGTCACTTTTGTTTTCATTGTACAGAAGCAACTGCTGGACAGATGAGAGAGGGAGAAAAACAGAGGTTTGAGAAACTGCTCCAGTGCTCTCCTTTTACTTACTTGTTGCTTTTTCCATGGACTTAATGTCTGACACAAACTCAGTGTGGTTATTAATTTAATCCTGACTGCATTTCCTGGAACACAAGTCATCACTGATGGTGATTTTACCAGGAAGCGTGTCTGTTTCCTGTAAGAAACTCTGAGGTGCTGACAAACACGAAGATACTCTCTGTCCTCACTCGCTGTCACATATCTCTGTTTAATTATGTTTGTAATAAACATATACAGCAGAGTATCTGTTTCAGTCTGATTCACCTGTGGCCTGATCTGAAGCCAGGGCACTGATCTTCTCCCTTTTCTTTCTCCACCTAATCCTCCTCTTCTGCAAACGAAATGCGTTTGCAATAAATTTTCTGGGTTTTCTAGTAAGGGAAAGGCTTTTGGCTTGGGTCACATAAACTGAGATTGATTCTCTCTTCACTCAGCAGTGTCACTTTTGTTTTCATTGTACAGAAGCAAACTGCTGGACAGAGGAGAGGCAGAAAAACAGAGGTTTGTGAAACTGTTCCAGTGCTTTTCTTCTACTTACTTTTTGCTTTATCTATGGACTTGAAGTCTGATACAGACTACCTCAAATGATGTCACTTGAGTCAGCACCAGCTGATCCTGAATACTACAACTGTGAAAACTCGGAGTGTGAGTGTGCGGAGTGAGAAAGGAGTGAGCTTATCAGTCCTGTCTCTGCCAAGGCTAGCTTCTCAAGGGTAATTGGCTGCTACTAGCATAACAAATAAAAATTCCCAATTCTCTAAATTTCTAATTAATTAAAATGTTTTTCGCATCTAGTTTTAGTTTTAATTAACTACAATAACCTTAATGCAGTATTAAAGATTTTATCCATAATGCTTTATTTACACAGAGGTGCTTTGAGCTAAATGCTAACATGAGTCTGTCAACTCTCACAAGTAAATGCTAACAAAATGCTAACATGCTAATGTGTAGCAAATCTCACAGCTCTACAGCCAACTTGAAGGATTTTCAGGCAGTGGGAACTTTAGACAGCTATTTCTCACCGACATCACAAAAAGGTCAGTATTAATAAACAATGTTTTTACAGAGGCTTTCACTTTGTCTTGAAATTTGGTGGTCCGAGATACAGAAGAAACGTTTGAAGATCAAACCAATCTTTGTTACGTGTCATATAGGCAGTATATATAGTATATGAGTAACAACAGTATATAGGCAGTCGTCACTCATCCACCATGCTTTTTACACTTGATTAAACAGAAATTCAAATGTTATGTCTTATGAGTGTTATTACATGATAGAATAGTCAGAAATAATATCATCATAGGTATGATTTAACTTTACCCTCCTGGTGATATCACACTTTAAAGTTTATCCACGATGCTCTTTGTCATGTATGTTTTCTCCACTGAATTAACAGAAAACAAATAAAACCAAATAGCAGGGCTCATTTGTGTTTTTCACTTTTCATGTAGATACTTCCTGTACTGATAGAGAAGAAAACAATGTGAATTAAAAAGCAACAGATTTGTACTTGAAGGACCTGTAACTTCACATAAGGGTAAAATGTGGCATGGCTTCATTCGATATACTAAAGTTACAGGACAACAAAGTCAGCTGATTCTGAGAGGGTCAGGAGAAAACCATCTCAGACTCACTAAACATGCCTGAGTTCATCTTCATCTCATCTTTTGGTTTTTTAAAAAACTCGTTTTTAAAATTCTTTGCTTTGGGTTTTGTTTTTGTCTGTGTCAGTGACATTTTGCAGGTGAAGCCCTCGGGCATTGGGCTTGTGCCCAGGTAAGTCCTTTCAACGACCCCTCTGTGTTCCCTCACGGCAGATTCAAACAGACAGCTGGCCATGCCAAACCTGCTTTTCTGACCTTTGACCATGTATTGACTCTGCTTGACACCTCTCGTCTGATTGGTCAGTCGCTGGGGGAATGTGCCCTGACTTCCTGCCAGTAGTAACCCGTCAGCCATTACCCATCATTCCATTCTCAGACAGTAAACACTGGCAGGCTTCACACTGTCTTGCCATCAGGCCTGTGGTTTGATCAGTCGCGTGTCTCCTAACTCATTCCGACTTCTCCCGGGAATCCGAATCATGAGGCCTGGGACGACGTACTTTAGGAATGTGAGGAGGTCAGAGGCCAACAGTAGTTCTGCAGGAAGCCCTTACTGCTCTAATTAGCTAAACCTGGAGCTACAAGTTGCATTAGCTTTACCAGTTTCAGGCCTGAAGGTTTGGAGCAGGAGCGGTGGTCGGCTTGCTACAGTGGACTCTCCTGTGGAGGCTAAACACAAACTAGGATGCGTATCACATGAATCACTGTTGTTTATGAACTAAGCTTTTATTCTTGTTCTGTAAATGCTGTGCAGGAGTCAAAAGTCCAACATGAATAAAGACATTAGTTGTTCCAAGGAGGCCATCTCCTTTATTTATGGTGGAAAAGTGACAGAGCAGAAATTCCTGCGTAATCCTGGACTGTGAATGTGAGTGTGCGTGCAGATAAGCTGGAAAAAGGCTGTAGCAGATGTGCGTCATCACTGGAGTATATATTTCAATTTTTGACGTTCTGGAAGAATCACCGGTCTGCAGCGAAAACAAACCTTTTGGGATTTATAACATGCAAACCCTTTTTTTTCTCTTTCAAAACTTATCTCCAAAATGTGTCTCATATACAGAAAGACGTGTTTGTTAAACAGAATGGCCTTTTTCTTTAAGTGCCTTGAGGCGACTGCTGCTTTGCTGCTTTGATGTGGCTCTATATAAATAAAATGGAATTGAATTTCTTGGCTAAAGTTTCACTTGTATCCTCGAACCTTTGTTTTGGTTTTTGTAATTTGATCTCCAGCGTACGTAATGAACAGTTGTGTATGTTATGTAGGTCATATACATGAATGAATATACAGATCTTTTTTATATTCCTGAAGATTTTGTGTATAGTTCTTTCATGGTGCTCAATAATGGGGTGAACATGACCCCACCCTTTCTTCCTATCTTTTGCAGATCTCTTTAAATATTTACTGAAGACTCAAACTGTGATAAAACAACATAGATTACTCAGGTCTCCTCGTGACAGACCAGTCCCTCAGTTTGTCACGCTTTGGGTGCTGGTCAAAAGCCAGAAATCACAAAAACTGTGCGAGAACAACTAGAAGCATAGAGAATAGTATCTGTTGATATCTTTTAATCTTGATAACACAGCACAGAAAAGACCTCCTGTGATATTTATACACTGCTCCAAAATTTAAAAGGAGCACTTCAAAAGCACCACAGATCTTAAGGAAAAAAGGGGAAAAAATAATCAGGTAATTTGTTAAGAATGAAAGGATGGCACATCTTTTGATGGATATAAAATTATCAGCCTACAGAGGGCTGAGTTCAAAGACACCTCGAAAGTCAGAGTGAAAAAATGTAGCACCAGGCTCGTTCATTTTGACTAAAATGTCATTAAAAAAATGGTACCCAGTAGTTTGTATGGCCCCACCATGTGCTTGTATGCATTGCTTATAACATTGGGGCATGCTCCTAATAAGACCACCAGTAGGAACCAGGCCCCACAGCACCAGAGTAGGATCTGACAGTGGGTTAAAGGATTTCATCCTGATAGCTAATGGCACCTAATGGTGCTGTTGCCTGGCCTATAGAGGTCTGTGTGTCCCTCGGTGGATATGCCTCCCCAGACCATCAGTGACCCACCACCAAACCAGTCATGCTGAACAATATACAGGCAGCATGTCGTTCTCCACGGTTTCTCCAGACTCTTTTATGTTTGTCCCCTGTGCTCAGAGTGAACCATCTTCGAAACACACAGGGTGGCAAATGCCAGGCTCCATAGTGCCACGTAGTGAGCACAGAGCCCACTAGAAGACGTTGGGCCCTCAGTCATCCTCATGAAGTCTGTTTCTGATTGTTTGGTCAGCGACAGCCACACCAATGTCCTGTTGGAGGTTATTTTGTAGCTCTGGCAGTGCTCATTATGTTCCTCCTTGCACAAAGGTGCAGATACTGGTTCTGCTCCTGTCTCCTGGAATCTCCTCCATGCTGTTGACACTGTGCTGGGAAGAATTTTTAACATCACAGTTTTGTATGATAGCAGCTCAGTGGACCAAAGGTTAAAGGTATCATCTCTGTTATTAAAGCAAAAGACTGGTTATCCCCTGTTAAGGTACTGTGAGGTCAGTATATATGGACAATGACTTATTCTTTGCAATTTTGCCTCTGTACACCACCACAGGGGATTTTAAACAATCAAATTCAGTTTTAATTCAAGGGGTTTAACAAATGCATTTCATTAACTATTTAAGAATTACAGGCATTTTTATACATAATCTCCCATTTTCAGATGCTCAAAGGTAATTGGACAACTGACTGACAAGCCTCAGGTGAAGCCTCCTTACTTGTTGTTCCATGGCAAAATAAACAGATAAAAGATCTAAAATTGGTTCAAAGTGTTGAACTTGCCTCTGGTGGCTGTACACTGGAAGTATAGATATGGTGTCTGTGAAGGTGAACATCACTAGGCTGAAACACCAAAACAAACCAATCGGGCAGGTCACAAAAACTTCAGGAAATTTTAGGAATAGAAATTTAGGCGTAAATAGCTGGTAGAGCAGATCATCTGCTAATCAGAAGATTGGTGGTCCAGTCCCCTCCAGTCTACATGTCAAAGACAAGCATGTTGTGAATGGTAGATAGAAAACACTTTGACAGAAAGACCATAGCAACAAGTGCTTGTATGGATGGGTGAATGAGGCAAGTTATGTAAAGTGCTTTGAGTTCTCAGATAGAGTAGAAAAGTGCTATATAACCTTCTTAAAAAGAAGGAATGAACTTGTCAGTATAGCAAGACCACAGAAACCTGAAGTGGATGATGACAGAATTATTTCCATCGTTAAGGGAAATAACTTCAGAACATTTAGCTAAGTCAGGAACGCTCTCAAAGAGGCTGGCATCTTAGTGTCAACATCTATAATTAAGTCTACAAACCACTCAAGAACAGTATCACTGTGCAAGCATTTTTAGATGTTGCCAAAAAATAAAAACATAACAAATAAAGAAAAAATATCTAAACATGTTCAGTGGTACAAAATTGACTTGCTGCAAAATGAGTGGAAGAGAAAAGCTTGGAGAAGAAAAGGGGCCGATGATGATCTGAAGCATGTATGATCTGTTAAACATGGTAGAGGAAATTTCAGTCCCCAATCTCAAAACGACAGAGCATTGTTTTACAGTTATTACATACAAAACTGAAGGCAGAAAGACCCACAGCAACTAAAGGTGGCTGTAGTAAAGGCCCAACAGAGCTCCGCAAGAGGAGAGCCAGCATTTTGTGATGCTCATGGTTTCTAGACAGGCAGGTTTTGCATTTTCTCATTTAAAACAGTCCATATTATCTCCCATCCTAAACGTTGGTTTTTCCAGCTACTTTTGATCCTCTGGAAATGGGGGTGGGAACTGATTTTTATAGACCAGTCCCCCCACTCTGAATTGGAAAAGAACCACACTTTTCCAACACATCTAACATTTCAGGCTATATGAAGGCTTTCTCTGGGTGTTTCTTTGCTAATCTTAAAATTTAGTCTTGTCCCAGCATTATAAAAACCATGTCTGAAACCAGTCATGTCTTTAATATTTCTGGTATTAAATTTTGTTCTATTTGTACGAAAATTTTACACATTTTTTAAAGACTGAAATTCAGCAAGCTTTTAAAATCTAAGGTTTGAAATTCATAAAAGGTGCAAGACTCTTATTCTGAAATGCCTCTAGAAGCGTTTCCACCAGTGATATTAATTTATTTTTTTTATTAATTTCGCATTAATTAATTGTAAACCGGTTCAGTCCCAACCTCACAGCAGATTTCATACTGTCTGTATAGAAGTTTTACTTTGAAAGGTCTCCCCGGAACCCGCCCTTCTTCTGAAACGTGTCGCTTATTCTCGACCACCGGGTCGTTGAGTGGTTGGACCCTTTCTGTGTCCGCGGGGAGAAAGGGGTTAAGCGGACATTTGGAAAGACCCTGTCGTGGCGTATAAAGGGCCCGTTACCCACGCAGTCCGGCGGCCTGTGCTGGCACCACAGCGGCAGTGATGCAGCCTTCTCCGTCGTCTCTACAAAGGCACACAGAAACGCGTCGGTAACCGAGAGAGACACGGCAGACCAGCGGAGTCTGCAGCCCGGGGCCCCCTCGTCCTCCCTCACCGCTGCCTCCTCCTGACCCGGCATGCGAGGATGTCCAGGAAGATAAGGAGCGGCAAAGGTCGAGCAGCGAGCCGGATCGATGCTCCCACGGCCGGTGAAGTAGACTCGACAAAAACCGTGTAGTTCGCCTGAACCCTGGCAGGATTGGGCTCGGCTTCTCGGTGGCTTCCAGAGACTCTCAGGATGAGGAAACCCAGAGTGATCCGGATGGTTTTTGCCTTGTCCCTGGGATGTTTCGTCATGGTCATATTCTACTTTAACAGCAGTCTGAAGCCAGGTGAGTATAAATCCCATAAATACACAATATTTCCCCCTCTGCTCTGCTTAAACTTGCTTCCACACCCTGCCATCGGAGCGCTCATTCTCCTGCATCCCCGCTCTGTCTGCCTGCCGCTACGCTAAGAATAAAACTAAAGCTAAAACATTAAACATTAGAAATTAAGCGCCCCGTGAATAGTTTACACAGACGTCCCAACCTGACACCTTTCAAGCAAAGACAATATTTCATCACTTTTATCAGTTCATCTCCATCCATTTGCAAATGACTCAAGTATTTAAATATGAGGGGTTTTTTTCTTTTATCAGTAACAAAAGAAGTTTGATTAAATATTAATTTATAAGTTTTTCTAAATTTCCATCTAAATTTATCTCATATGATCTATAGTCCCATAAAGGGTTGTGTGTTTGTGAAGATCTCTTGTGTGGAGACAAAAGTGTATCTGATGTATGGGCTCTAGTTTAAAGTGTGCAGCAGACCAGCTGGTCCTTTTCTGTTGGCATATGGGTTTGCCCATGCCTTCATAATAAAACCCATTCATAACCCGCTGTGTTAATGGGTTGTGGCATACTTGTAATCCAATACACATATCAGTGAAGTGCATGAAAGCAGGCTATTGAGACATTCTTAGCCCAGCTATAAAGGATTTTTTTTGTGCGACTTGTTGGTCCTTGTCATTCCAATACTAAAGCGTGGCCTCCAGCCCATTGTCATTTCACCCCGTTGTGCTCCATCCCGATGTCTTTATTTTCCCATGAAGCTCAGATCTAAATTGAGGAACAGGAGAAAAACTTCCATTAGCAGAGTGTTTAGCGCAGTGTTTCCTCAGCTACAGGGAGGAGGGCTGGGAGCAGACGCAGCTGGCTGGCAGTGGGGTTGTCCCTTCGGTGGGATCTGCTTCCCTCTGCCACATACAAAGGCCTCTTTCACACGTGCTCAGCTGTTTTAGGGGCCTAAAAACTGTAGGTATAGCCCATATTGTGAGGTGGATTCACGTTTAATGGCGATCCAAGAAAGTTTGGGTGTGTGACATGTCCATAAGTAACTTGTGAAAGACGTTACTGTCAGTGTAGTGTTACACTGTTAAAGTCAGGGGTATCGGTTATGATAGCGTGACTGATATGCTTTTCTGTCAGTAGGTTAACGTGTCAGTGCGGTAGGTGTGATTGTGTAAGATGCAGTCACAAACCGTTACAGGTGTGTGGTTGAAATCAAAATCAAGGGTGTGGTTCTTCGGAAATGATGCGATAGTGCTGCAAGATGGTCTCAACATGCAGTTGTAAAAGAATAAAGTAACGCTCTGTGCTGTTTAGTGTATTTACATTAAGTGATGTTTGCATTTACAGTAGGATCTCGCACTCGCATTGCTTTTGATTTGATAGTCATACTCTAAAAAATGGGACACTAAAAGCTTGAGGAATTCTTAATCATCCAGGTAGAAAATCCCAGAAAGTTTTCGTAACCAAGTTTCTTCTTCAGCCTCACCTGCATTAACAATTAAGTTGGATAATAATTGAAACAAGCACCGCAGCCAAACAAAGAGCCAGAAGATCAGTTTCATGATCATTATTATGCAAAGCGCCATGACCACTGGTCAGTGGCCACGTGTACTTAAATCACAGCAGTGTAAGATGGTGCAAAATGTACTCTTAGCCCCCCTCACCGTGAACGTAAATAGGAAATAATCACCTCTAAACTGATCAGGGGGTTTCCTCATCATCTTACAAACCTGTGTTCATCTAAAAGCTTCTACTGCTGATCATAACAGCTTAAAAATGCCTCCACCAAAAAACTTGCAACATTAGACCTCCCCAAACCAAATGTATTGTTATTATTATTTTACCTTTTCTGTGGTACATCCATGTGTACAAAAAACAGTTGCCTTTGAGAAAGCACTTGGCAACAGTGGGGATGAAAAACTCACTTTTAACAGGAAGAAGCTTCCAGGATTCATGGAGTGGGGTGCCACTGTTAGCTGGGCCAGCTGTGGATCAGGATCATGAAGCTATATGAATATTGTCTTTCAATATTGCTCTGAAACATGGTGCTTGTTGTTTTGAATGTATTACAGAAAGCTTTATCGCGCCAGTCCAAAGGACTAACAAAAAATGTGTCCTTGATAGTACTAGAGGCTAAGGTACTGCTATCCAGACACAGGACTTCACATTTCTGACATTTTGAGGAGCAAATTCAAATTAAGAGATAGAAAATTACAGATAATCCAGGCCTTTGTGACATGTTTTTAGTGCCAGCTTCATAGATTAACAAAACTATGTTTCATCTGCATGTCAGTGGAAATGTGTATATATTTATTTTAGCAGGCGATCCCATAGAACTTCATAACTAACCTTTGACTTGACTTTTACATTTGTGACTTCTAGATTTAAAAAAAAAAAAAAAAAGGTTCATCTGTGTGCACGTCATAACTAATAAAAACGGGAGACATGTCCTAGCAGGAAAAGCAGGGGTGTGTTAGTGACAGTAATGATGGTTTGCTGCTCGGTGATATAATGACTTAACGAAGCCATCGGCGGTGTTATTGGCCATACCTGTGCTTCTACTTCGTGGGAAATTCAGTGTTGGTGTGGAAGAGCAGCACACTAGAGCTGTCCCATCAAAAAGTGGCACTGCAAGTTAAATTTTTTTATGTCCTTGTTAAGTAAGCAGGTCTTAAAACAGCATCATACCCTAGTCGCTTGAAAAAGAAGGTAGCAATCTTGATCAGTCACCATCCATTTAAACTGGCTTTTTCACAAGGTTGTGTGCTTCGCTGTATAAAAGAAAGGGGAGCGCTTGATTCGTTACAGGTCCAAACGAGAGCTTTCTAGCCAGGATAAATGCACAAAAGCAATTGTTTCCTCACCAGCTACAAAAATCGGCAGTGGATGATTTTCCAGTCCGATCGACAGTGCAAACCCCCCAAAATTAAAGATGCTTTTATTTATGATTACTGTAAATTGCTATTGTGTATTAATTTGCCTTTGTGAGTTAATTTTGATTGAATAGGTTTACAACCAGTGCTTTGATGAGACACATGGCATAAGTGCACACATTCCTAGATGCTGCCTCTGTTTTTTTTTTTGGGGGGGGGGGATTGGCTCCACGTATTCCAAACACACCTGGAATGCAGCTCACGCGCCGACCATTAAACCTGCCTGTCTGCTCTAAGTGAATCTAAATTGGTTTCAGATATGCAGTTAGTTAGAGCTGCTTCACCTCCCCTATCTGGGGTAAAGGTCAGAGTGTTTTTAGGCGACGTGAAGCTGAAGGAGAACAGCCGCATAACAAAGGAACATAGTGCCAAGTCAGAGTTAGCATAAAATTACAGTGCTTGGAAATGCAGTGCTAATCCAAATTTAGCATAATTGCATAGATGCAGAGTGGCTTTACTGTAACATCCTGGACAGAAATAGTTTTTCAGAACACGAGTTGCCTTTCATGCTGCAGAAACTTAACCCTTTGTGACGTCTTCGTATCCGGTCTTTGAAATTCACATCTGTTTTAGAAAAGCTGACTTTGTAAGATGGGCTTATGTGTCAGCGTGAGATGTCTTTACTACAGTCGCCACTATGATTTCGCCTTTGGGCTTTTAGACGCATTGACTGAAGAGGAAGAAGTATATCATAGTCTCGAATGTGGTGTTGTATGTTACAGCACAGTGAGGGACTTCTCCCTTTGTTTTCCTGGGAGTAAAATCCAGGAACATCACACATACAGATGTGAGCTGACTGCTATGAGTGTAGCTAGTTGTAGCTGTTTAATCACAAACAGAGCCTGAGACTATTGTGTGGGCCTCGAGGCAGCTGTTGTTATTCATGTACTGGAGACTTACCCCCATCTCATCCCTCCCTTGTCTAGGCTTGACTTGAGGCCACAAAAGTCATAAAAATTAGCTTCCCAGAACTCTGTCGGAGCACTGACGAAATTGTTGCGGCGCTCTTTGGAAACTAATTTTCACACATGGTCACTTGTGGATGGGACATTATCCAATTAAAAGCAGACTCATCCACACAGGAACAGTGTGTGACCTGATCTTCGTATGCTGCGGCGTGCAGTTGCCAGCTGAAATCGCTCGCTCCTCCTGGCTGCTGTCAGATCCCCGTCCGTCTGCGGTGACATGGGGGGTCGGGGTGGTCCTGCTGTTCCAGCCTGTTCTCCAGCCAGCTGCATATTCATGAAACGGCACAGCAGGAGCTGATAGCACAGAAAGTACTCTGGAGGAATTTTTTCAAAATTACATTAGGACCATCTGCTTTCAGAGCCCGTATCCTCAAGTGATTTAATTTTTCTGGTTTGTCCTTTCGCAATTAAAGTTACTGAATAAGTCTTCTGCTCTACTGTTTCAATCCAAGTGCTCTGTGGTAGCCAAATAATTCAACTCATCCCTACTTTGGTCCAGACTAAATTACACTGGCAAATATTGTCTGGGTTAGGGTTGTTCTGGTTCAGTAATTTTAGTCGCGCTCGGTTAAAAAGCCCACGCAGAGCCAGGCTTTTATTATTCCTCACTCAAAGAGCAACAAGAGACATGACATCATGTACAGGTACATGTTTCTACATAAATTTTACATATACAGGTGCAATGATCTTTTCCTCTTTATCAAGCCTTTTCATAAGGCTATTTATAATCCTTATCTTTATAATCTCTTCTGCTATTTGCACATTCTTTACTGTAAATTCCTAAGTTAATTTGTAAATTTTTGTGGTAAACTGTAAATTGTAAATATTGTAAAACTTTTCTTCTGTCATTTAATGGTCGGGCATTGTACAGCTACAAGCATTTCACCCCCATGTCATATGGTTGTGTGTGTGTGTGTGTGTGTGACAAATAAAATTTGAATTTAAGGCATATATGATATATAGTGATCATATAGTGTATATATAATGGAAGCAATAACATTTTTTTTAAATATTTTATTTTTATGTTAAAATAATAAGTGGGTATACAGAGGGCTGTCACTCCTGGATTCCTATTGCAAATTGATTAGAATGCATGTCCATGCACGTTAGGCTTATGTGTGGTTGTAAATTGGCTGGTGGGATGGTTAATGTTAATCTGAGGTAACTAAAGTTTATACAATGAGGTGATGGTGTAGAGTGCTCGGAGTGATCAGGAAGAGTGCAGAATAAATACCAATCTATTTGATTGTGTTTACTAATGCATGCAGTGTTTGTCACAGTAAAGTTACTGACCGCCCTAATGTATGGTAGACATTCAGTGTCCTCAGATGATGAACCTTAATAACTTGAATCACCCAGTAAACAGCTGTCATTGTAGGATCACAGAAATCTGTGACTCTGACAGCAGTGACTAGTGGTTAAAGTGTCGCCTCACAGCAGGAAGCTTCCTCATTTTTTCTGTACGTATAAAACAGAAAACTCTAACACCAGGCTGTTAAGGTCCATTAGTGAATTTAACCATCATTGCTTTTGCATATGAAGAAAGTCGGAGGTGCCTAGACCCACGGGAGATTCAGTTTAAGTTAAATGGGCCTCAGGATTGTACTACACTGGTGAAACATGCAGTCGGGTCAGTATTTTCCTGTGTGATGGATATTTCTCTTTACGGCCAAATATGTGTCTATTGTCACTGTTTCCAACTGCTCAAATGCAGATGTGATGGATTTTAGTCAGCCAGCTAATGAGTCGCCCCACAAATGCACATTGAACTCTTTTACGCTTCTGCACAGGATCATAGGGACTCCTGGATCTGCAGACATTCTTCTAAGACTCAGCAAACAGACAGTACACCACCCACATGCTCCTGCCTATGCACTAACACCCTTTTCACACACACATTTGTGGCCTAAAAGGATCAGGCTTTCCCTTGTACAGCGTCAAAGCTACTCTTTGGCAAGTCAGGTCAAGGAAGGGGGGGGGCAGTTTTCCCAGTGGGACCTAAACACAGAGCTCATTTCATGGCTCGGACAGCAGGAACACACATCGGCCTTTCTATATTTTGCATTTCCCCAGCATTTGGTTCCGTGCGTACCGTAAGGAATGCTGTAGGCTTTGGGGTCCAGACAGGGTTAAACCAACAGGACGACGTCTTCTTTTGAGTCTGCCTTAGCTGGGGTTGGTGAGTTTCAGACGTCTTGTATCAGTGGAGGAGTTTAGGGCAGCTGAGACACTGTTTTGTTAGAGTGGTACACGGTTATAACCAGCAGCTTTTTTTCTTTTTTCTTTTTTTCCCCTTCTAATGGCAAAACATAGCGCACATTTTTCCACCTATATCTATGCTGTGCAGTGTGTCCTAGTGTCTGCGCCCAGTCCTGATATCCAGCTATTCTGACATTTTAAACAGTTTCTTGATATTTTCACCTGCCCCCCTTTTAAATACCTCATGACAAAACTTGGACTGTAAATTTCCTTGCTTGCTAATTGATGCCAAGTTAGCAGATGACAGATGAGACACAAACCTTTTCAGTGTGCTGTCTCACCCTGTTGCTGAAACACTCAGTTTTCCAGGTGTTTGTCAGCTTCTGAATCATTTCAGCCGCTACCTCTCTGTTCCATTTAAGTGCTCTCTTTGGGAGGGGTCGCAATGAAATGTGTTTAGAAAACAGGTCAGATAAATTGGTGCACTGTGGCAGAATGATCTCCTCACCTCGGCAGCTCAAGGCAAAAGACAAAGCCTCCTTTTGGCAGCAGCATCCGGCTGCATGTGACGCTCTTGATTCCAGTAATAAGGCATCATCTGGCTTTTTGGCAGAGGTGAATCCACTAAATGAGAAGATTATTTATGTGTCAAAAGAATTGATGCTGATTACTGTGAAGCTTGCTTCTTATGTATAAATCTCTGAGTGTTTGCTGTGATCAGTGATATTCTTGTTATTGCAACAGCTAAGTACTTTCTAAGTGTTTTCCCAGGCTGTTCGCCTGGTACCTCTACGTTTGCCTATGTCAAACCAGGAGCCAAGTTAATGTTGAGGGTGCTGCACACTCACAGCAACTTTTTATCTCAAGGTGATTGCAAAGTTCGGCTGGTAGGAAGAAACCTTTCTGCAAACTGAGTCTGACTTTGACTAATGGCAATCACTCTGTAAGATTGTTGAAGGTTTGCTGGTTGGCTTTTGGTTCTAATCCTCTAGAAAAAGAAGGCTGCTCAGCGCGATTCTAATTGCTAATTTGAATTGTTGAATTTCTGTCTATATAGAACCAAATTGCGTGTAATGATATCAGACTGATAGCACAAGCTCTGTCTCATGGCAACATTTACGGCAGGTTTTAGTAACATGGTTGGCATGCTTGACAATCTCATTTTGCAACAAAGTAACTGAAATTAAATAAGTAAATCTTATTGGATTAACACATTGCATAGTATGGGCCAGTAATATTGGCCTGCTGGTAAACCAGTTGGCTGCTTGTACAGCAGTACCAATGCTAGCTAACTGAATGTAGTGTGTGTCAGGCACTGGCTTTATATGGGGTTGTAGTGGTTATTTGTGTTTGAGTGATAAATTGTCACATGTGGTCAAAGTGTAAGTCAAGGTGTAAACGATTGTAAAATGTGACGCTAACACAACAGTCATGTTCAACTGTTGAAATCCTGCTTATCAGTAAATCAGTAAATTTTTAGGTGTTTTGGGGAAATGGCTGCTTTGTTTAAGTTCCATGGGTCATTCCACACAGTATTTTAAGAGAGAGTGCAAAAGAACGAAATGCAATGCATCCCTTTTTTAGCTTTTATAAATTGGTCCTGAATAACTTTAGTTGCAGCCAGACTGGGAATTTTGCCTCTAAATTGGGTGCATTCAAGTTAAGTGGGAAACACTGTAAACTGTTTTAATGGTTGCTATCTGGGTAGAAGCCAGTGCAAGCTAACACTGAGCAGCTTATATTTTTATTGAACTGAACATTAACATTTAGTGCTATATCTGTGGTAGGGCTGAACGATTATGGTCAAAGTGATCATTTTGATCACTTGTTAGTCAGTATTGGTGTTCATTCACTTGGTTTGAGTGAATCTTTGGCAAAGATGTTGGTGACGTCAGTGCACCTTTGTGAGTGCTCATGCACAGTATGCATGCTCGCTTTAATGGACTTTTATGGAGCTGATGTTGGACAGTTCACGTCAGCAGCCATGTTTTTTTTTTTTGGTTTTTTTTGGTTTTGTTTGTTTGTTTGTTTGTTTTGGCAGAGTTTTATTTAGAACTGCAGTTTTTGGTGGTTTTTCAGCCAGCTGATTGCTTAAGAGTATTTCTGAAAAATGGATGATGATGATCCACTTCGAGGCATGAGTGTGGCAGACATTTGAATTCTGTTGTACATCTTTGAACGTAGTCTTACTGGTCCAGGACACTTCAGAACGCCTGTGACTGTCACATGCTGGCATGCAGTCGGAGCTCCTGATTTGCTTTTTGCTTTGCATTCTATTGGCTGAGCACATATTTTAAATATTATGTGATCGTGTTCATTTAACTGTGGGAAGCTAAAATCAAGATTAAAATTCCATTAACTGTGCAGCCTTAATGTGTGGTGAGAATGTTGGCCAGTTGTAAAAGCTTGCAAAATGAGGCGGCTGATGCAACAGTCACGGTCTACTGTTGCAGTCCTCCTTATCAGTAACTGCACCTGGCATGCTTGCTATAGACAACGCTACGCTGACCAGATTCATACATTATGTTAATAAGTACATGGGGATGGAGTGTGCATGTTGGAATGCAAGTGTATAAATGAAAGTGTCTGAAATAAGATGGGCACTGATATATGATCTTTATACAATACTGTTGCACAGCTTCAGCATTTCTCTAGTTACTCTCACCTGCTATTAGAAGCTAGTAAAGACCTGTGATTTCACTTGTATGATTGACTATGTGTCTCTCGCAGGTATTCTCAATGATTCTGTGTAGTATGCTCATTACTGCATGCTGCGCTGCCTGCAGTGAGCGTGTTTACAGCTCATAACCAGTTTGCCATGAGTGACCTGACCACACCACAGGGAGGAGAGAGGTGCACACATGTGGTCACTTGAGTCTCACAGTAGCCTGTGCTCAATAGTGTTGGGCCTGTGCAGTTCATTTTCCACCATTACAGCATCATTGTCTCCAATTAAAGCAGCTAATTAGTGACAAATCCTGAGCTTTTGTAAATCTAATTGTCTCCAGATGACAAATGTTGCTGTTCGTGCAAGTTTGGAGCGTAATGACTGCATAAAAGGCAGACTTGTACATAAGGCGTTTGTGCATACTGCCATTTGAATAATGGCACAGCACAGGAAGTCATTTGTTCAATGGGCAGTTAGTGCTGAGTTGCACTACTCAATCTGGACTTGCAGCCACACAGCTGCTTACAGATGTTTACTCCAGGGAAAAGCAGCCCGGCCTTGTCTCTGTGAGCAAACTGATGTCATTTCATTGTTGATGCGCTGTGAAGAGCACGTCTCTAACAGGAAGTTATGTGTTTAAACTTGAGTTTAGCCATGAGCCAGTGGCTTCAAGACAAAAGAACCAAATCCTAAAGTGGATTTTTTTTTTTTTTTTTTTTTTAAATCAAATGATGAAGATGTTAATTGAAGGGACAGACTTTATTCATTCCGAACTTTATAAATAATCCCCCTTTTTCATTTGTTGAAAGTGACGGGTATCCCTGCAGTCCAGCACTTGTGGACATCATCACATGCTTCCTTCTTTGAGGTTTGCTGTTCACTTTTGGTCTCAGTAAGTGAAAAGCATGCTGGGCTGATGTTAGGTGACCAACTCTGTTCTTTGCCCTGAGATTTGGGTTATGATCCGTTTGCATTGTTATACACTGTCTGAACAGTTTAGGAGCATTTGTCTGAACCTGAGCCTCTTTGGACCTCATAGTGGTCCAGTGAACTGCTTCTGTGTAACACTTGAAACAAGTTCAAGTACGACTTTTATCTGCTTAGTTTGCTGTCGATAATGAGGGAACCTGGCTGTTGGACTGCTTGTCAGTGAATATATAAGGGCCTCTAAAACTGGGGGAGTTTGTGAAAATGGATGTAATCATTAAACAGTTAATGTGATATTTTTCTTCACATTGTGGTTATTTAAATGGCAGCAATACAGAAGAACATTTATGGAGTTTTCTGAATGAGTTTCAGTGGATTATTGCCTGTATCGCTTGAAACTCCTGAGCAGCAAGGGGTGAACATTTGTTAGTGAAAATATGGAAATTTTGTGTGTGCGTGTGTGTGTACTTGAATCGTCAAACATACTGGGAAGTTCATGAATTGAAGCAAGGTCTAACTTGTGTAGAAAGGGATCACTAATTGCAGGGATTATTCTTCCTGGAATCGACACGCACGCTAAAAGCAAAGTTGGTTCAATGCTGGATTTTCCAGAAAGAGGCACCGATGTCACCGAAACTACACTGCACCAGGTGGTCTGAGTTCGGCGAGATACTGGAAACCTAACCCTCTTCAGCTGAACTGAATCAGCAGCATGAGGACTTATTCTGTGAGCTTTTCACAGCAGCTTCAGATTGCCTGATCTTTGGACAGAGCCACGCTAGCTGTTTCTTTTCCCAGTCTTCTAACGCAGCGGTCCCCAAACCCCGGGCCACGGACCGCTACCGGTCCGTGAGTCGTTTGGTACTGGGTCGCGAGAGGTGAGGCTCGGGTGTGAAATGTATGGTTTTTATCAGTTTTCAGCGTTATTTTGTTATCGTTTTTATCGTTAACTCGGTTTTCCTGGGTCTTTTCACATGTGTTATGAATAAATCTTCTTTTTTTTCGGTACCAGTACTAGTTTTATTTTGTTGTATTTATCCGCGACACCTTAAAGGCCGGTCCGTGAAAATATTGTCGGGTATAAACCGGTCCGTGGCGCAAAAAAGGTTGGGGACCGCTGCTCTAACGAAGTGCCTCCTGGCTAACTTCATAATTTAAAACACTAAAATGACTCATCTCATCTGAAGAAGGTGACAGATTGCAGTTTTATCTTCAAGCTAACACTTACTGGCTAAACACACCAGAATACATCTGCGTTTCATTTAGGGAGTGTGCGTTTTTCATAAAAGAACATCTGATGAAGCGGGGCTATCTGTGTTTATCTCTGAGGAAAAAACAAATAACCTCCACACTACGCTGCAGATGGAGTGAAGATATGGCTTTTATATGAAGTGACTACGTCCACAACATGCAGATCAGATGGAAGTGTCTCTCTCAGTAACTCAGTCTCGTGAGTGTTGATTGTAACCTTACATCTGTGGCCGGAAAGTGTTCGATGTGATGAGCTTGTTCTGTAAATCAAATAAGCTGTGCTCCTGTGGGGATGTTCGCAGTGTCTTGGAGTCCTGCTGCTCCCTGTTGTGTCAGTGAGTCATGGTTCAGCAGCGTGGTGCTCATCTCTGCTTTCACTGCAGGCAGGTTGGAGTGCAGAATACGTGATGGTAGATGTTGTTCTGAGAGCTCGTTTTCATTTTTCTAACTATGATGAAACTGTTTGAGTTGGAGTGAAGCAACCACTGCCTTTCCAAACCAGGCCGCACGCCTTTGCATCTTTCTTTTTTTTTTTTTTTTTCTCCAACGAAGGCCTGCAGCTTTTAGGAGGAACAGATCGACTACCTTTACCCAGATTAAATCTGAGGATCATGTGGTAAAACTCTATACATGTCCAATATCTGGAAGGAAACAAATAATGGCTCTAAGCCAAAGGACATAAATAAGGTCCTTTTATCCTTCCTTTCAAACTTGAGTCTGACATAACGTGGAAAATGAAATGTTCTGCCCGGCCAAAACTCTTATGTTCCGTTTCTAAAGCACTCGAGCAAATAAAAGCAGCGATAACAAACCATGAAAGTTTACTTTATTGTTTCAGTGCAACGTTTTTGTGCTCAGTTTGTGTTAATGTTCTACAGTGCACTGTTTTATCTGTCTAATGATACACCACACTGTATTATTATTTATGATAATGGTAGTTAACACCAACAGTAGTAGTTAAATAGTAAATGAGCTGATTCTTGTGTACTGCTTGGGTTCAGTATCTTGCTTGAGGATATTTGGCTAATTATAATTTTGGCATTCAGTAATTCAGTGAATGATCAAATAAAATAATTGCGCTGCACCTCTTTATCCTCGGCCTTTGTTCCTCCCTGAAACCCTGCAGTAAGCTCACGCCCCTTCAGGCTGCAGCATGCTAAACTTCAATAAAAGCGCGAAGTCAGCGACTGATTGGTAATCATGGGATGGACACCGTCTGCCTTCTAACTCGCCTCATGTTGACAGTTTGCAAATGTTTCGTGCATATTTTCTTTAGAATGTGTCCACAGAAATATGAACACCAGCCAAACTACCACAGTCAGGGTCACCAGGACCACATTTGGGCGTGATGACACACATTCACAAAAGCATTATTAGTGATAATTCAGCGGTGACTGCTCCATAACCGATGTGCTTTTTCCTCAGCCTCAGAGGCGGTGGGTGAAAGCGGCAGCAGACAGAAGTCGAGGAGGAGTCCTCTACAGACGCTGTACGATGGCGATCAGGTCAGTCTAATGTCATGTGCACTTTAAATATTTATTTGTAAGGATTTATTCCAGGATTACTCGGGGTTATTTTAACAAACTTGGCAAAGGTCATGATAAATAGTCATTTTGTGATTTTATGATTCTTTGTGTTTCTGGAACGTTCTATGTTTGAATGAAAGAGAGCACATATAACCAGACAGGATAGGCCGAGTCTTTAATGACAAACAGGGTCTCATTTTTAATATTTAATAATAATCTTCTAGCTGTGGAAATTCAGTCCTCCTAAACTCCGCTGCAGGTCCATATATCAAACGATCACTATGGCATTACTGAGAGTTGAAAAACTGTCTAAAGTCTTTAAAATGATCAGCGTTCTGCTCTACCAGGTGTAACAATTGAGTTTAACATCCAGGCATCCATGAAAACTGAATTTATGACATTTAACGGAGTTAGAAGTTAGCAGGAAGTTAGCTCGCTAGCTTCTATCTAAATACAATATAGCATGTCCTGACTGCAGGGTTTTGGAAACAAATTCAAACGTACAGCTCTGTTATCACTTCCAACATCAATGAAGACAGAAAACTAAACAGCAGTGACGTTTGTAGGGTTACTGAAGTTGGGCTAGCTGGTATATAATGATGTGCTACGTGACCTCTAGCGACACAGCTATGTTAGCATAATATAAACAAGCTAACTTTTTTTCCACTCGATAAAAGTTAACGTGAGTGTTCTCGGTGGTCAGAAACAAATGTAATCGCATGGCAGGATGCTGTAAAAGGACCAAACTTCAGCCAGGAGAACAACTGAGATAATCCATCCACAATACGAGGTTAGTCATTCATATACTGCTGCATGGGCTGGGCTGTAGTTACATCCTAAGGTTTTAAAAACTGAGCTTAAATAAATGATTAGCGGTAATAAAAGCCGAGGGAGGTCAACAGTGATCACTGACTGTTTTAGGAGCTTTTTGAGATCAAATAGAAGAAAATGCATAACATTAAACATGTTAACAACACAAAAGCCATATTAAACACAGGCTACTTTAGGCCCGGAAGTAGGATTCGTCACGTCATCACTTAATGACCGGATACACCACCAGCTAGCGGAGAGTCAGAGAGACAATCAGAATAATACTGTCATCCTCTATGTACCAGATTTATCAGAGAAACTCAGGAGAGTCTTCTCCAATCACGACATCCCCGTGTACTTCAGACCCAGCCACACACTCAGACAAAAACTGGTTCATCCCAAAGACAAAACTCCTAAGCACAAACTTAACATCGTAGTGTATGCTGTGCAGTGTGGCGAGGAATGCTCAGACCTCTACATCGGAGAGACCAAACAGCCACTTCATAAACGCATGGCTGAACATAGAAGAGCCACCTCCACTTAATTCAGCAGTTCAGTCCACGTTTTGCTCCGGTCCTCATAAATCTGCTTTAGCTGCATCTAAAGGAAAGTAATACCTGCTCTTTGTAACGAAATGTCTAAGAGACAAATCTCCCCGGAAATTTGTGAAGTCTTGATAGTGATATTTTTCATGTCAAGGAGAAATACTTTGATGCACTCCCATCTGAGCGGTAAAAGAGGAGAAATAAAGGTCGGCCATTTTTGTGGAATTAAAGACACGACATTTATAGAGGAGGCTTCACGACTTTGTACAGATACTGTCAGGCAGTTAAGAGTTTTATATTTAGAGCTGCGTCTGACTGCTTTTCATCCATGCACAGGTTACATAAAGCTAAAAGCAGTAACAGGAGCCGCCCTTTATCAGGAAATACAAAAATATCACTTTTTTTTTTTGGTTTTTTTTTTGTAATGAACCACTTTTTCGGTCGTTAGCAGGTTTACTGTCTGGAGCTTAGTATTAGACAGAAACATGTCCATGTGCAGCCTTTCATTTCCACTCTAGTTATGAGTTGCTTATAACAGCTGTACACAACCATTGCCTCACTGGGTGTTGACATATCTGAACACACACTTTCATCCCCGCTTTGTTTTGACTCAAGCTCACTTGACATTAAACAGCGATGACTCAGCGTAACTTTTAGCTATCAGTTTGTTCTTTGGAAACAGCTGCCATTATTGAGTTCAATTCAGTATTTGCTTTTTGAGGAGGCTTTCTCAGGTAAACACCCGTGGGCGGGGCTCTGAATGACCACTTTCCTCTACGCAGACGTTCAGCGTTCATGATCTGGGCTCTGCTATTAAAGCAAATCTTACAGCTGGTTCCAGTTAAATCTCCCTGTGAGGAGAAGGACGGTGCACATGCCAGAAAACAAACTAGCTCCAGTGGAGTCCGGTCCACTCGCTTCCAATTGATGTCATATTTTCACTGTTCCATTTCCACTTAAACTGTTTAGCAGCAGCAGGATGCTGGAGTGAGCTTGATTAATGTGAGGCAGATTTATTTAATTGTTTAATTCTGTAAACACAATGGGCAACTGATTCTGTCTCCATTTGTTGCTCTCTGCACATGTGCAGCAGGTAACTGGGTGAAAAGCGGAATAGCTGACAACCTGGCGACTGGAAGAAACTGAGCAATACAATTAAGAATTGAGTGCAACCATTGCTTACAACTTGTAAGAAAGTTGTAAGACTCGTTGCTGTCACTTTTTTGGGTGCAAAAATCCTCTTTTCAAACTGTTTTTAAGTTTTTGTGATGCGCTGCTTGTAACAAAGTGCTTAAAGATACCAAGGAACTAAGATTTAAATTGTAAGTCGTCTGTGTAGATACAACATTGGTTGACTTGAGTAAGGCGCCTTTTTATACTTTAGTGAAGTGGGTTAACAAACCCAAAACGAGCAGAATTCTTCTAACAATGGTCAGGTACAAAGACTGGACTAAACTTGAGTGAAAAAGCAGCCAATGTCCAAAAAAAATCTTTGAAAGACCTCCACAAAATCTGGATAATTATTGCTCGAGACCCCTTTTAAAAACTGGCAGGAAAGTCTGAGGCCAACTGATGGCCATTTTATAATTGCACCAACAGCTGTCACCGTCTCACCAAGCTTCTGGCTGACTGATGGTCTTGCAGCCCAGTCCAGCCTTGCGCAGGGCTACAGTCTGGTCCCTGACGTCCTTTGACAGCTCTGTGCTCTTGCTCATGATGGTGGCAGGTTGGAAATGAAGAATGTGTGGTTTATATTAGAGATGGCACGATACCACTTTTTTATGTCCGATACCGATATCATAAATTTGGATATCTGCCGATACCGATATGAATCCGATATAGTGTTTTTTAATCAA
>NW_024582458.1:801895-819388 GCF_018398535.1 Haplochromis burtoni
AAGTGTTCAGCACACTTAAGAAGACTTTGGTGTTCTTTGAAGGTTTGAATGCTATGAAACACTAACAGCTGTTAATATCCTCAAACTATGAACTCATGCATCCTGCTCACATGAAAAGACTGAAACAGGAGTTTCAAACGCACTATTGTGTAACCACAGTGCACAAACCTCTGCTGAGAGGAAGGATCTGTGTTGGCTCTGCAGTCGTTCAGGTGTCTGCCGCTAAACACAGAGGGTCAGGCGCAGAGTCAAGATGAGAGTCTGGGGGCTCCAACCACTGCAGTGGGATGCCAGGCTGAGTAAATGAAAGGAGTAAATAAGACATTTGTGCCACGCAGAGGCCAAGTTGAACTGGATGACCTGTGACTTGATTAAAGTTTGGGATGGGCCATAATTAAGACCAACAGAGGAGATAAATCTGTGAGCGCATTTTCTCTCATTCAAAAGGCTGTAAGCGGCGTCCATATATCATGATAAGGTTGGAGTGAGAAGAGCCTTTTTCAGCCTCGGATGGCGCTGCACAAAATCTGCTAAATGTCCTTAAGCAACACTGAGTTGCTGAAGGTGAAAGTGGGGAAAAATTAGGGGGTGTTGCACTGGAAGGAAGCGAGCTTATTGGATCTGTTTGAAGCTACAAAGTTGGTCATATCTGAGCTGTCCTACTTGCATTGTTCAACATTCCTTAAAAATTGGACGAAGGGAACATTGGCAATGTAGGCAGTGCTGCTGAATCAGTGGAGTCCTCTCAGGAAGGCCAGATTCTCACATTCGTCACATTATAACTTAAACTGTCCCAACTTTAAATCACTTTTCCTTGGGTTTAATGCCATGCAAGTCCTGCACTGATACCTGAGGAGTTGTGGGACATGAACCATCAAAGAGCCTGTCGAGGTACATTTACATGCGCTCCTCCCCAAAACCAGCAGTGTAGCTATTAATAGGACAGATGCTGAAAGTTGGCTTGAACAGGGAAAAGAGCCACAGCAGAGTTTATCATGAAGAGGGAAAATTTTCTTCTGGTAACTTCTATCATCGTAACTTACAATCAGTGCCATAAACTGACCTGAAAAACTCGTATAAATTGTAACTCAGGTTTTTCTTTTCTTACTAAATGCCAATTCTCTGCGATTCCTCTCATCCCTGTAGGTTGAGTCGGCGGTACAGGCGATCCATCAGGGCAGACGGGAGCTGCTGGAAGAAGCTTGTCGCTCCTATACCCGCAAACGCAGAGTCCTCATCCCCGAGGACCTGAAGCACATCATCGTGGACGACCAGCACGGCTTGCTCTACTGCTACGTGCCCAAAGTGGCCTGCACCAACTGGAAGCGGGTGCTCATGGTTCTGACGGGCGTTGCCGGGTCCAACAGAGACCCTCTCGCAATCCCTGCCAACGAGGCCCACATCCCCGGAAACCTCCGCACACTTTCTGAGTACTCCACCTCCCAGATCAATCAGCGGCTGCGCTCATACCTGAAGTTCGTCTTCGTGCGCGAGCCCTTTGAGCGGCTGGTGTCTGCGTACCGCAACAAATTCACACGGAGCTACAACACAGCCTTCCATAAACGATACGGCACAAAGATAGTGCGGCAGCACAGGCCGGACCCGCAGCCGGAAGCTCTGGAGAAAGGAAATGACGTCTCCTTTGAGGAGTTTGTCTATTACCTCGTGGACCCAGCCACCCAGCGAGAAGAGCCCTTCAACGAGCACTGGGAGCGGGTGCACTCACTGTGCCACCCCTGCCTCATCCACTATGACGTGGTGGGGAAATACGAGACGCTGGAGCAGGACTCCCGCTACGTGCTGCAGCTGGCCGGGGTGGAGGACCAGGTCAGCTTCCCCGCCTCGTCCAAGAGCACCAGGACTACAGGAGACATGGCTGCCCAGTTCTTCCACAACATCAGCCCTTTTTATCAGAAGAAGCTGTATAATCTCTATCGCATGGACTTCCTGCTCTTCAATTACTCTGTACCAGCCTACCTCAAGTTTAGATGAGGCTGGATTTCACTCGCGCACACAGAAACTAAATTACAGAGCCTGGACACCTGCAGAAGAAGCTTCTCCATGCAAACACTGCAAGTTCTGTTTTAAGAGAAAGAAGAGCAATCCTTATCAGAGCTCCAAAGAAAACTAATTTTATTCTTGAGACCGAACATTGCGATGGAGAACTCTTGAAGGAATCATGAGATCAACATTGATGCCTGAAAAAATAAAACAAAAATTTTAAAAAAAGGCAAATCCTCTTGTACTGTAGTTATCGAGCAACTAGATGTTGCTCATTGCTTTTGAATGTGTGAAACAGGGTTGGGCGATATGTTGAAACTTTCCAACCGGGCCACCGTCAGTCCAACTACTGCATTGCTATAATATCTGTTTGCAATCATAAAAGAGATATTTGAGGAAAAGAAGAATCCGCTATTTGGGTTTATGGTTGTAACTCTCTAAGGTCTACGTCATCATACGTGATAGCTCTAACCGTATATTTATGAGCGAGGCAAAACTGGCTTTTCTGTTGTCAGCCAGAATGATTCGTTTCTTTGTTCCCAGTTTTCCAAATCTTGGGAGAAAAATACTCTGATTGCCTGGAGTTGGAGTTAAGGTTAGATTAAGGTCCAATAATGACAATTTAAACCTCAGACGGTTCAACCGGACAAACCAAAGGATCTAAACTAAGCAGTAAGATGAAGTGCGTCCACGCGGTACAAACAGCAGGATAACCTGCTTGCTAATTGATTAGGTTGCCCAACTGCACATGTAGTTTTTGGTCTGCTTGTTTAATTTGATTGAATAATATAGATGTTTTTATTCAGTGCCAATCAATTCAACAGCAGCCACTTAAAAATGGCAAAAGTGTTTAGTGTTTTGTGAAATGTTTTCCTATACATGTACAGTATGAATTGAGGTTCGATTTAGTCTAATATGTCTCCATTTAAAAAGATTTCTGCTTGTAATTATGCAGAATCACAACCTGAAGCTTTTGGCTTTTGCATGCAGGATGTGAAGAGCGGAAAAAGGGAACGCATCGCCGAAGTGCAAACTGAAAACTGCTGGCTTTTATTGGACAGTAATTTGAATCTAAATTTGAAAATGCTCGTCAGTGGTTAGTAGAACAAGCGTTGGCCTGGATATCTGCTGGCACTCCTCAAAGCTCAGAGGAATCATTGGATAGTAGAAAGGTTGATTGCTTCCTGGTCCATTATGTTAGCATAATATGCCCAGCCCCACCCACCAACCAAAAAGGAGCAAGAAAGTGCTAAAAACCCAGCTTTGGACTATATGCGATATAAACGTATATATTTTTCCGATCACTCAGTCCTAGCATGGAATATTTTTGGCTTCATTTTATTCCGGTTGTGGTCTGCTGTTTTTAAAAGTGTATTTGCACGACAAACGTTATTGTTGCAAGTTCCATAGCATAATGATTAAAGTATTAAATTCATGTTTAGACAGTGAATGTCTCTCAACATGTGTGCCTTTGCTTTTGGGCCTTTTTTTGGGGGGGGGGTCAGTTCTAAATGACAACTTTTGTAACTGTGACTTTGTTTACTTTTTCGTACTGTAGGAGGAGACTTCTGTGTGAACTATGATATTGTCTTTATTTATTGTGCCATTTCTGATACCACAGAGTCAAACCAACCAAAATAGGTAAAGTTTCTCTCACGATTTTCAAATAAAATGCATCTCAGAAAGAACTTGTTAATTCCTTAATAGTCACAAGAATTCTCAATGCAATAATGCAGAATACGCCGGGCACATTTTGCATGTCAATCTTTTATTGAAATGATAAACCATGACTGGATGTGACCTAGAAGTGTTTATAAAGGCAACGGTACTACGAAGTCCAGTCAAGCTCGATGTCAGTGGAAACAGGATTAATTACTGTTTCTGAGTGCTATTTCCAGACCACTAATGACGAGCTAAAAGTGCATATCAAACAATTGAGAAGGCCCCATACAGAAAAGTGCATACTAAATCATTTGTTCACAAAAACAGCACAAAAACAATCCGTGCCATCAATACCTGGAACACAGACACTGTTAAATACGACAGGCATCGTGCTGCACAAAAAAAAAAAAAAAAAAAAAAAAAAAAATGCAAACAAAAAAAAAAAAAAAAAAAATAAGAGATCCAGTAGAAATTTGGCAAGAACCAACTGAAGGCTCGTCACGGTTTAAAAGGCACAAATCTACAGAAAATAAGCACGATTAAAATCTAACATTCATCCAGACTGTGCAACGCCTAGTATACATTTACACTCAGTATATATGTTATTGCCTGAATACGATCATTTGCCGTGTAACATTTAGGAGCTGACAACAGTTGTACAGATGTGCCAACAGTTATTACGGTGGTTCTACATTACTCCCACTCGCTGCATCCACTTTGAATGGACTGTGGTTTTGATAATGGCCACAGTGAGCTGGTGAATATGGAGACTAAAGTGCAAAACAACTCCACCCTGTCCACGTGTTTATTTTTTCTTCCACCACCTGTTTCCTGTATTCTCGTTTTTTTACATGCTGCTTATCTACAGTGGGAATATCTGTGCCTCAGTGCTGGGTGTGAAGAGCTATCAGCAGTGAAAACAGTAAAAATTGATATAAACTATAGTGCAAAAGTCCCTCATTTCTTTATATTTTGCTAAAATGGGTGCAATGTAGTATGCAATGCAAAAACAGTGTCTGTACGATTGTAACAAGCTTCAAAGCATTTTTGTGATTTTTGTTCAGCAGCCCTCACGATTAGTTCTCCAGGCTTTTTGAAGGACACTCAAAGCTCTTCTCTGGATCTTTCTACCTTTTGTTCAGTTCTCTGCCGAGATCACTGCTTCAGTAATGTTGAGGTCTGAGCTCTGGGGAGGCCGATCCATGACTCAGTGCTGCACCGTGTTTTGGGGATCATTGCCATGCAGACAAATGAAGTTGCTGCCAATTAAATGCTTTCCGTGTGGTATTGCATAGTGGATCATGATCTCCAACACCACAGTTTCCTCACATTTTTTTAACAACACACTGCACACCATGGCAAGAGATGCCAGGTTTTCAGATAATACCTGTTCATAAGTCGGTGTTAATTGGCTTAACAGACAAAGTATTCCTCTGAAAATGGTCCGGTGCAAGCACTGGACTGAAAATGGGTGAAAACTCAGCCACTGTCCAAAGAAAAACTTTGAAAGACCTTCTGAAAACCTGGAGAACTGTTGTTCAAGACCTTCTCTTGAAGGGGGGAGGGGAAGCAACATATAATGAATGGATGGGGAGACTTGAGATTATTGCACAGTAGTGTATGTTGTGAATAAATTATAACCACACAATGAATGATTTACTTTTCACAAAATAAAATCTGTTGTGATTGTTATGTCTGCTTTTTTCCAAAACAACAAGGGTCACACACACTTGGTGGGGAAAAATTCAGGAACTATGTGGGCCTTTGTTCATCAAGACTTCCTTTATCATTTCCTATCTAGGATGTTTTTAGGGATTCGTTTTTTACCCAAAATTGCAAAAGTATCAAAACATATTTGGACCTTACAATGAATGTGACACAGCCTATGAAATGTATGCTAGCCTAACCAACACTATCAGATATTTTTGCTTTCCATCACAGTAACAGCCTGTTTTTGCTGCAGTTATGAAACTAACATAATGAGAACTGTGTACTTTTTCATTACCAACAAAACAGAACAATAGCTATTAGCATGTTTGGACAACAGGCTGAACCAAATTATTACCTGCTGTTTCTTTGTCACCTCAAGTAACCCAGCTAAGTAGATACTCGTTCGTGTAGCATTCTTTTACATGTAAACTGCTCTTTCTGTCGCTTCAGGCTGAAGGTGAAGCTCTGTACTTCATTAGGGGGAATACAAAAACGTGTAAGATCACAGTAGGAAACAATGGCAGCAAAGCAGGGAATTAGTTTCATTTACAGGCTATTTACTAGCTATTGTTTCACTAATGTAACATCTCCCAGCTGATTACTTTGGTACATAATCATCAGGAGGTATTAGGGAAGTGCTCAGCTCATTAGTGCTCAGCTTCTTCCTTATTCATTCCTCAGTTGTTCTTTAGCAAATATTTCAGTCCCTTGGATGTCTCCTCACTCTGCTGTTTCTTGAGCATAAACAGTTAAATTTTAATAAGCTAGCATTGTATTCTTTCTTGCAAAATACTATCTAACAAACAAAGTCCTCCAAGCTGTCTTTATCACAGTGCAACAAACTGGTGACTACGTTTAAGCACTAATATACTTCAGCTTTGAGTTTCTGGTGAATTATTTATGAGATAGATTGGAATACACCATTAGAGTTAAACTAGTAACCAATAATCCTACTAACAGGTGGACTAGAGACCAAAACAGTACACCAGACATTACCTGCTCCAGCTTTGGGCCGGCTGTAATTTACACAGATCTGACAGTGTGGCTGGTGTGTTTATTCTCCCCTACATGCTAATGTACCAGCTGTCTGTTACAGACCACTCAGGCTCCGTCTGACCTCATCAGAAACTTCACAAAGACAATTCAATGGCAGCTGGACAAATACTGCCTACAGATTGCTTTGTATGTAACTGTAAGGCTTGACAGTCTGTCTGAACACAAATATCCCTTTTGTACCAGTGTGGTCCCAATGCAAGTCTCCAATCTAGAGCTAAAACAGACTTTGATTGGTGCCAGAAGGCTGGTACTACCAAATTGCTGGGCCCAAAGATGAAACCACTGAATTGGTGGTTACAGGCTAGACTACAACATGAAATTCACCACTGATTGGTAGATGCAGCCTAAAGACTGTGTTCGTGGAAAAGAGGTAACAGCTGTGCTGTTTCATGGTCAACAGAAATGTAGAGCAGATCTTAAAGTTTAACGAATTATGAGGAGAGAATTAGAAATCTAATGAGTGAAACTGTGCCCTCGTACTAAATATGTTTTCCTTAGCTAAAATTTCATTCTTCTTTTCATGATAATGAGTGTAGAAATAACACCTTCTGTCCTCTCGTTCCTTCTTTTCAGTTCGTTTTGGCGTCTTGCACACAGGGAACAGTGCATTCAGGATGTGCAGGACTATGTTTTTGTATCAAAGTCCAGTTTGAGTAGAGCTGATCATCACAATCAGCCTGAAGCTCAGAGCCAAGAAGCCAGTACCCAGCAGGTCACCGAGAGCTGTCAGGTAGGGGATGGAGAAGTTGTCTGGATCCAGGCCCCTGCTCCACAGCCAGCGCACCATCAGGCTGGCCACATAGAGCAAAATCCCCACCTGCATAGTGACAGCAGTCGCACATGTTTCAAAGATGAAGACTCTGTTTCTTTTTAAAGTGCACAGTTGTTTTGAAAATGAAAACCTTTAAGAGGATCTCTGACCTGAAGCAGAGCTGCAAGCAGGAAGCACATGATGAACATTGGGGTCATGGCAGTGTGACCTCCCTGCAGGAGGTGGATGGTGTACAGGAAGAGGAGGTGACCTGGGACCACAAGGCTGACCAGGACTCTGGCTGATTTGGAGTTCACATCTGAATAAACATGGAAAGAAAGTCATAAGCGACTGTTCAATAGGTGCACATTAAAAGCCTATTCCCATGTCTCTCTGGCTGATAGTTAGTTGACTGACTTTTGAACCATACTAGGAGCAGTTAAGATCCTGAGACAGAACCAAGCAAACATGACTGAAACTCAACTCACATGTAAATAGTGTATTTGTTCAGTATCTAACCTGAAGAGAAGAAGGTAGCACAGGGTCCAGGACACTTCTCACTCATGTTGAACGGAAGAGCTCCGGGAACACTCCAGTAGTGGAGGTAAGTAGACATCCTGCTGGCCTGGATGGCCACCAGATTTCCCCCTACACCTGTGTGGATATGAACAAGTCCTGAGCATAGCTGATCGTGTTTGACATTTTAATAAAAACAGCAATAACAGGACAAAAAGCACAACTGCTTTCCAAGATTCCACTGAAAACACCAAAGAAAGGGTGGTGTTGCTGATGACAGGAAAGCACTGCTCATTCAAAGTGACTTTGTAACCACTGCGTTGCGTTTTATTTATGTGTTAATATGGCTGTATTACTGTGGTATTTGCAAACATGCATATATCATAGAGTGCATTACAGTCATCACTTGTTAAGCCACTGTTCCCTTTTCATCTGAGAGTCACACGAGAGGCTGAGCAGGCACTGGAGAGTTAACGGAGTTATCTTGGAAAAATAACTCACCGTCCAACAACTAATTTTGCTAGGAATCTATTCAGCAGTTATTCCTACAGCAGGGTCTCCCGGGGGCTTTCTTCTCTGAATGTCTGGAAAAGGCATACTCATTGTTGTGCCATATTAGTCCCAATGCTGCTCACCCCTCGGGCTTATGTCATTAAAAACAAAACCTCCAGGATTTGCTGAGCTTTGGAGCACATGGCTCATTTGAACAAAAAAAATGGAGTGTTTCTGGTCAGCAAGGCTGCAGAGGAGAGCTCTGAATTGGAATGCAAATGCACTTCCTGTACTGGGATGGCAATACATGCAGGAGTGTTGGGTAGCACTGAGGTTGGCAGGGATGCTGCGGAAATGAGAGCCAGTGAATGCATAGTTGGCATTCTGATCAGGCTTGTGGTTTATGTAAAGACCATTGTTATTCCTCTCTACTTAGTATGCTGCTTTGTGGACAGCAGGCTGGCCACAAAGCAAAGATCTAGCCCACTTTGACAGGAAGGAGACTCCTCGAAATCAGCAGCACATTAATGTCTCATGATTGAGTAAGCCCTCAGATTTGAAGCCCTTTAAAAGCAAGGCTCAGCTTGCTTACCGCCTCGCTGTCAGGGTGTGGACACAGCAGGACTTATAAATGATGGGATTAACTGCTGGGCTCTTGCAGGCTTCAACAATTTCCACATGACATCAGTTGGCTTGATGTTTTGTTTTTTGTTTTTTATTGATAGCAATTAAGCTAACTATGAACTATTCTTCAAAGCTGAGGGCGGATGAAAATACCATAAACCTACATTCCTGCTCTCCATTCTCCTTCAAAAAACATGCCAGCTTTTTTTTTTTTTTTTTTTTTAAAAACACACAGAGAAGATATGCCACTAATTGTTTCACCATAATCAAACAGATATCCCTGAAATGTCTCAACAATCATTAGATGGATAATGCGTCCCTAATGAGATTTGAAACATGATAAACAAGCATGCTGATGTTGCCACTGAACTGCTGCAGACGCGTTTATGAGTGTGGTTGTTTTACTGAATGGAGCAGGATTTAGAATCAGGCTGAGTCAGTTACACCATTTTACAAAATTAGGCAGCATGCAAAACACACAATAACATTACTGCTGTTGCATTTACCTCCCACTGTGGGGAAATAATTATTTGATCCTCTGCTGAATATAAAAGTTTGCTCACTTCCAAAGAAACAAGCAGTTTTGCATTTTTATGGTGAAAGACAGAATATCAACCAAAAATCCAGGAAAGACACATTACATAAAAGTAATAAAAGAAGGCTTGGGAGAAAGTGCTGTGGTCGAAATAGAGCTCAAACAACATCCCCACAGTAAAGCACGGAGGTGGAAACATTATGCTTTGGGCTGTTTTTGATCTAAGTGTATAGGATGACTTTTCAGCAGGAATCCAGGGGTCATGTAAAATATTAGATGAGAACCTCCTCTCAGCCAGAACATTGGATGGGTCTTTCTGCACAACAATGGCCCATGAAAACACCAAGGCAACACAAAGAGTGGCTAAAGCAGAAGCTCATTAAGGTTAATGAGAAATCAGTCGTATAGAAGGGGACTGAAGCTTCGGGTTACCAGTTTATAAAGCACCCGGTCACAAAAACAGTGGGCTCAATGCCCTGTACTTGCCAGTAATGTCATGAAACGCCGTGTGGCAGGAAGGAGATGAGGACTCAAAGTGCAGGACTCACAGACTCAAGGGATGCACTCAAAACCACAGCTTTATTTGCTGGTCACAGAAAAACGGGCATACAAAGTAAACTAAACTGGGAAACAACAACCTAAAATTCACAGGGAGATCCACACAGCGTGAGGAACAACACAACACTGACTCAGAGAAACACAGGGTTTAAATACACTGGGGAGTAACGAGGGGAATGAGACACAGAAGGAGGGCACAGCTGGGAGAAATCAGGACTGATGAGACAAGCAAAGCAGGATGCATTCACATAAGACACGGACCTTCAAAGTAAAACAGGAAGTATCAGAGACAGAAACAGAGACGCGAACTTGACACAGTGGAGACAGCAACTAAGAAACACAGAGACATAAACCACAAGGCAGAGGACTCTAAGAACTGAAAGACACAGAGGGGAACTCAAACATGCAGACACAGACTTACACAGAACAGAGGGGACACAGAGAAACATGAAGGGCAAGGGATCGAAACTAGAAACCATAGAATAACTCACACAAGTACAATAACACAAAAATCACAAAGAACTAAACGTGCTGGGTCAGGAGACCCAGGACCCTGACAAGTAAGGGCTTTTCCACCAAGTAAGTCATGTTTTGCTTGGGTATTAAATAATTATTTCACTCAATGAAATCCAAATCAATTCATAACTTTTATTTATTTTTGTTTCCGGATTTTTGTTCGGTGTTCTGTCTCACTCCAATAAAATTAAAGCTTTCTCTCAAAATTTCAAAAATACCAGTGGATAATTTGCTTATGTATTTAAAGTGTTAATAAATGCTGCATAATAAGGTTTAAAATGTGCATTTCAAACCTTATTATCCCTCACTTATTAACTGTTTGCATGAATGCTCTGCAGGGGAAATTAAGAAGAAACGGAAAAATGTAATTTTTTTTCTGCACATATCTGCACTGGCTGGTTCTTCTTTTACTCACCATTGATGACTGGAGTAAACACTGCCATACCCTCAAAGTTTGGATTGCTCACAGTTTTATCCAGAATCAAACCACCAATACTGGGGAAGAAGAAAAGACATGATACATGTGAGTTGCACCTATTGCACTCCTACACTGAAAAGGAAGTGACACAGTGATCTGTGACAGGTTGCCTCACCTGCTGATGGACATGGCCAAAATGACTGGTTGCCAGCCTGACTTTAGGACCTCTCTGATTTGAGGAGAGCGACTAGCAATAATGACCCACACAGGGACGAGGAACAGGAAGAAACCACACACCACAGAGGGCAGGTACCATATGTCTGCAGAGTAACATTGTAGAGAATAAATCTTTCAAAAATATTCCACAAACTCTTCATGTACTAAAAAAAAAGATTGCTTCTCTTTATCTTTGAGTCTTTTTTGAGAGGGAGCAGGGATTGGTGAAAGAGCAGACTGTCAGAATGTCTGGCATCTACTTCTGCTGTAAGCATAAAAATAAGAGATGGGATCTGCTGCCCTCTCCTGGCTGAAACACTTTGCTAATAACTGGCTGTAATAACTTAGTTAACCTGCTTTAACGACTGCTTTATATCACAAAAAATGCTCTAATTGTAGCTGCGATCTTGTTTCTTTAAACGTTCAGAATATTGAAACATACTGTGTACTGAAATGGTGCTTTTATAATGTTATATATGACCTCTGACCTCTGTAAAGGAAGAAGAGACTGCTGACCCCAGCGAGCAAAGACAGAGTGATGAGGTCTCCCAGGCTGGCAGCGATGGGCGTGGCCACGTTATCTGGGTTGATGCCCACCTTCCTGGAGCCGATGATCACTGCCACCATCACTAACCCTGAAACCAAACACAGGATACCAGAGATGAATTCCTCCATGTTGTGTTCTACATTGTTTCTTCCTCCAGAGCAACGAGGTCCTTTGTCTGACCTAGAGACAGTGCGGCAATGAAAGCAGTGGTGACACTGCTGGCACACAGGACAGCAGCCTGGGTAACATCCACTCTCCCTTTGGTCAGACCTCCAAGACCTACTGCTGCAACTGCTGCCAGGACGCCAACCACTGTGGCCTGAGCCTGAGGAAGAAGGACAGAGCAAAGACAAGGAAACAAAGCAATGAAAGAGCAAGTTTGATTTCAGACATTTTATTCTTTTAACTAAAATGTCACCAAATGTGCCCTGTGAGAGTAACAAAAATGCTTAAAGATTCTGATTCTATTTCCATATTTTCCTTCTTCGAATCTACTACAATAGCTCTGCATGGTAAAAAAAAACAAACTTTCTTAACCTTATACAAGGCCTTTGAGCAGCCCCTGTGTTCTATCAGATGAGGAGATTTTCTAGCTCCTCTCCCTTTAAGCCAACTCTCATCTGATTGGTGCCCACAGATATTTTTGCACATGTTTTTATAATACAATTATATGTTTCGAGCTGAAATGTTCCTGTTAAGGATCCCCCCTCTGTCATACTATATCAAATACAACTTCGTACCTACCCTGATCATTTTTAACACATATAAGGGAGAAAATAAGGAACAGCATCCTATAACATTTTCTCCATAACAGTTAAAAGATTAATTTGTATTCCATATTTTATTAGGCATGTTTATAAATCCTAGTATTAAACTCTGTGGTAGCAATAAATATATCAGTGTCAGGACCACTTTATGCCTGCTTTTTCCATCTGCAATAACTCATATTGTACAGTATGGGGACTCCCTGTTCCTTTCACAGGCACTTGTGAAAGGCTGAGTGTAAGGTGAGGAAGAGGGCGATACCATGCCGACCTCACAGAACAGTGGAGGCATCACTGACATGACATTAAGTGAGAAATACAGTGAACAGTGTGAATTGGAGGAGCACTGGGGAAGGGAAGTGGGTTGCAAAGCAGCTTGCAGAAACAGGAGTGCCTGTCTAGAGGCTGAAGCAGCTGAAATTGTGCACCTATGTGAAATTTGCCACCAGGTTGCATACAGGGGCATCAGCCGAAGCACTGACTTTACATTTCACAGTATCCTTCCATGAAATATATGAAATGCTAAATACTTTGAAGAGTGCTGGTTAAATATCTTCATGCCGCTCGCACTGTGTACACTGCAGAGTGTATTTTCATTAGCAGACACTGAATTAAACCAGTTTTGGGATTTTGTGCTTCAATATCTGATCTGATCTCCCATTTTTTAATCATCCCCGACTGTTATCATGTGTGGTTAATTGGCTGAGCTACATTAGTGTCTTGAAAGGGAGGACGATCTAATCACCCCAGCAAAGCTTTTTGAGTTTAAGCGGATTGTCACGAAGCCAGCAGCGAACCGGCGAAGTGATGGAGTGTGTTATTAATAGGATGAAGAGTGCGTTGTGCTGCAGTGTCACCTGAATGAGAGCCAGATTACAGAACACCATCCTCCACTGCTGCTGGGCCTCATCCATCTGCCCTGTGTTGGCCTGTGGGCACAAACAGGTTTACGTAATCATATTGCTCCATCGCACAGTCTCGAGTGTGAATGTGTAAAATCAATTCTCACTGGCAGACAAGATTATTTATTAGTACAGTCTAAATCCTGGAAAGATTTGATAAAGAAATTCACATGTATTGATTGTCGGTTCTTGTTCAATGATGCTGTATCAATGTCAGTTTATCATGTAATGTTTTAAAGGTATATTTGTGTTAAAAGACTAGGTGTGTGAGTGTGTTTCCACCCACTGCTGTTGACAGTCTGGATGCCAGTGTCATTTCCAGATTCCCCTTCAGACCCACGAGGGCTGGCACCAAGATAAACACCTCGGAGATCTCCTTGAACACCTCCCAGTGCTAAAATAAACAAAACAAAAAAACTGCACAGTAAAGCTACTGTTTGCTAAAACACAGTTGGCCCCTTATTTTTTAAACTGGTCACTCTCTCTTTCCTTTCACCACTTTTATAGGTGAAAAACACAGCAAGTGATCTCCTGGAGCTTTGTTGAGGACATGCCGGTTCTATCTGATCAAATCACTCATACACACTCCAGATTTGTGGTCTAATAAATACTAGGACTGCAGTGGGTGAGTGGTCACTGTGTTCTTATCTAATCACATTCTTTGTGGTCAGATAAGCACCAGTGCTTTCATATGAAGAAAGCAGCAACATTAATAATTTCCAGGGGTTGATGGATTATTTTTGGCAGTGGGAGAGCTGACTACCTCAGAGTAAGACCCCTGCATTTTCATAAATGTGGACACGCTCAAACAAAGTTTCACTTCTGGTTTAATTAATGTTTACAACATTAGTCCAAAGGATTTTCTCCCAAGCTAATTGACACAACCTTTAACAAAGATTTGCTATGGTGTTTAGCTAAAACAGACAGCCAGAACATTGACAGTACTCTGCAGCATTTTGCATCATACAGCTACACTATCAACATGCTGGTAAAACAGTCGAACTTGTCTGTGTTAGTATATTAATCCAGATTTTGGATTTATGGGTTTAGGCTGTGTATGAATATTTAGGAATGGGTGTATGATTTATCTAATAGTAAATTTAGAACAGCATGTATCCAACTGCAGCAGCACCAGACGTCACGGTCTGTTCAGTCTTTCAGTAGCAGCAGCAACTCAGAGACTAAACTGGATGTGAAGACTCCTCATTTATTTAAACAGAACAATGGTTCAGTCCACTTAAAAGCTTACTTCATTTTAAAAGTGTAAAAGTATGTAATATGCTTCGTTTTTTGTATCTTTCATTTAGTCTTAAAAAAAAAAAAAGCTAGCAAGTAAAGTGTTGCCTGTAAGACGGCCATCGCTGTTACACGTGACCAAGTGACATCATTCATTAGTTTTGGACTTTGGATTTGAATATTGTGGCCTCAACTTTAACATATTGGCTGCCACTTTATTTCTGTTTTGTGGAGCAAGAAATAACCATAGTTGTGTGAGAGGGTGGAGTACAAATTACCAGCTAAGGTTAGCTAGTAGCTATATATATATATATAATCAGCTTCCTTTGTGGACACAGCGTTAGGTGTACAGATATCTGCTAATAAATAAAACTGAATCCTTAATGGAAGACGGCTGATCTTCATATTTCAGCCTACCACTAACATTTGTTCCTATTATTTCTGTACATCTTGGTTTGATTGCAAAGCATATATAGGGAATGACATAATCACCTCTTTCATCCTCACTACTGACCATTCAAGGTTACATTAAACACTGTCACTATAAAACCTGTTTTACAATCATACCTAATTAGAAATTAGTGTATACAATTTAACACATTGAAAATAATTAGTTTTCATACTTGCACAACATCCATGACTATTCCTGCTGCCACCATTCCCAGGCCAGACACCAGGTAAGGCAGCAGGATTTGGGCTGCAATGATCCATGAGTTCTCTGGCAGGAAGCGGCAGGCTGAGCGGGTTAGGTTGCACTTGAAGCCCCTCAGCTTCTTCCCCTGGAAACGAAACTCCAGAGCCAGATGGGTCACCACCATGGCTGATCCCTGTTAACCCATCCTTGCCTCGAGCTGAAGTGTTTCTAGCGAGGAGTGTCCACAAACTCAGCTTTCGAGCTGAATCCGTGAAGGCTAGTTTGAAAAGAATGTAACGATCCACTTAGAGTAAGAAGTTGTAACCAGGACAGAGAAGATTTCCTTTTTCCAGACTGTTAAGTTCTTGTGACAAAAATCCAGGCTTGCCGTTAAGTCACAGGTGATGAAAAACAATGCTTAAAGAAGAAGTAAACAGTGCTTTGCCCTACACCTGTCACTCCAGGACTGGCAGGGCAGCAACACAAAGTGCTTTTGCAAATGGTGGACTAGCCAGAGGAATGGAAACTTTCATCTACTTGAATGGACCACTCACACAATCACACAATCACACACACAGACAACACACACAGGACCAGTTGACAGCAGGTCTGCCAGGCCTCTTCTGACACTGTGCTACTGACAGACCATCACACACACGCACACACAGACACACACACACTCTCCAGCCACACACATGCCCCCTGTCTTTCTCTCCTCACGCCTCACTCTTCAGCAGCCGGGCGGCTGAGGCGGAGCGCTGGAATCCCGGCCTCTCGCGGGGCCTGAAGAAGGTCCAGGTCCTGTGAGACAAGGACATCCAGAAGGCCAGCAGCTTCTTCTCAGCCCTACTGTGCTGCCACTCCTTCTCCCTCTCTATCTCCTCGCTGCCGTGCTGTTGCTCTGTGTGAGCCTCACTGCTTTGGAGCACCTTCTTCATTTTAATCTGTGGGACGCCTCGGTGTCGGCCTAGGCTGCGCTGATGGACGGTCTGACGTCTGAGGCTTGTCTGAGGAGGCAGGGTGATTGTTGTTGTTCTTCTGGTAGGGCTTCCCTCGTCTTCCAGGTGGATCGATGAGTCGTGACGTTTTCTGTGATGGTGGCAGTCACAGGAAAAGTGCACACGAGTGTGTGTGCAGGCGTGATGATCAGAAAGATGTCTGAGTAGAAGCAGAAGTGACCAGGCTGTATCAGGACTCTTCTCTCCTCCTGGTCTGTTTTCAGATCAGTTCAGAGGAGACTGCAGATGTGCTCTCCCCCTCTTTGATAGCTCCTCCTTCTCCTCACACTCTGAGTGGGTGACGCACTCAGAGCAGCAGGTGCTGTACCTGTCACAGACACGTGGTGCTGCTGCTGCCTGCGGAGGATGCAGTGTATCCTCTTTGACTGGAGGAAGCACACACGCTGCCACTAACTGATATTTACAGTCTGTCAGAGATCATTACGTCACACCTTCTTATGTCATTTGCTCTTCTGTGTTACACAAAGTAATGATTAGCGACGCATGGCACAGCAATAATAATCTGCTGTTTCTTCATGTGGATAAACTGCTGCTTTAGGTGGAAGCGAAAGATGGAAATGGGGCAAGTTCTGCGACTTTGTGTTTAAAAAGAGCGTTTTTTCCTCCCCTCTGGTCAAACTACAGTAAACATAGTAAAATAATGTAAAACAGCAGAGCAGATGAAGCAGACTGCTTTGTAAACGACATTGTCTCAGACACACGTACATGAGGACAGTGACTCAGCTGAAAAGTGTCCTTGAGACATGACTTGGTGCTCCACTCTCTACAGCTCCCCCTTCTGACTTCTTCCTGTACTTTGAACAGTGAAGCAACAGCTGCTAAACACTGAGCTGTAACTAAAATAATCTTCTTGAGCATTGCTTTTTGGCATCTCAGATCACCTCACATCTCTCTGTTTCACTAACGCACCAGCAAAACACCAAAAGGCTTTTCTAGATCCCGGAGCTCATATTACATTTCAAATAAATCTCAAAAGGGCCTGTTGCCAAACACAGAGGCAGCTTCAGTCCATATTTCAATGTCAGTGAAGATTCACTGCACCTCTTCCTCTCAAAGTTTGGTAGTAAATTTTATGTAATAAAAAGGAAACAGGTCCTGCTTTCAGTAGGAAAACAGTATCTGTCCCATAAAAGTTAGAAACACTGAGGACTCTGGCTGGATGCTAGATTCACTTTTAAAACCAACATGGAACATCTATCAAAAAGTTAAAGACATGTATCTCACTCGTCATACAATCCACTGGATTATACTGCGTATATGCATGCCTTTACATCCACCCAGAAGCATGCAGATTATGTGTATCACTGTGTGTGTGTGTGTGTGTGTGTGTGTGTGT